>NW_024080905.1:1039911-1210574 GCF_003009895.1 Hyaena hyaena | reverse complement strand
AAGAAAGAAAGAAAGAAAGAAAGAAAGAAAGAAAGAAAGAAAGAAAGAAAGAAAGAAAGAAAGAAGAAAGAAGAAAGAAAGAAGAAAGAAAGAAAGAAAGAAAGAAAGAAAGAAAGAAAGAAAGAAAGAAAGACAGAATTGCTGTGGTTGAGGTCAGTAGGTTGTTTGCAGGATACATAATTAATACTCAAAATTCTGTTGTGTGTTTTAGGTACTAAAAGTGAACTATCAGAAAGAGAAATTAGGAATGCAATCTCACTTACAAATCTATCGAAAAGAATAAAGTATCTAGAAATACATTTAACCAAGGAAGTGAAAGACCTGTATACTGAAAGCTATAAAATATTAATGAAAGAAATTAAAGAAGACACAAATAAATGGAAAGGTATTCCACAATCATGAATTGGAAAAATACTGTTAAAATGTCCATGCTACCCAACACAATCTACAGACCAGTGCAATTCCTATCACAATTCCAAAGGCATTTTTCATAGAAATAGAACAAGCAATCCTAAAACTGGTATGGAACCATAGAAGATCTCAAATATCCAAAGCTATCTTTGCTCCCTAATTTCAAACTGTATTACAAAGCTACAGCAACTAAAACAGGATGGTACATAGATCAGTGGAAAAGAATAGAGAGCCCCAAAATAAATCTACACATAGATGGTCAATTCATTTATGACAAAGCAGCCAAGAATATATCCTGGGGAAAGAGGACAGTCTCTTCAATAGTGCTGACAAAATTGGACAAGCACATGCAAAAGAATGGAACTGAACCACCACTTTACATTACTCACAAAAATTTTCTCAGAATGGATTAAAGATTTGAATGCAAGACACAAAACCATGAAACTTCTAGAAGAAAACACAGACCATAAGCTACCTGACATGGGTTTTGACAATAATTTGTTTCAATCTGACACCAAAAGTGAAACTAAGTAAATGGAACTGTATGAAACTCAAAGACTCCACACAGCAAAGGAAAGCATCATTAAAACAAAAAGCAGTCCACCAAATGGGAGAAAATGTTTGCCAATCATTTATCTGATAAAGAGCTAATATACAAAATATATAAAGAGCTCATACAACTCAATAGCAGAAAACAAAACAAAACCAAACCTAATCTTATTTAAAAATGGGCAGAGGATCTGAAGAAACATTTTTCCAAGAAGATATACAAATGGTCAAATTGTACATGAAAAGATGTTCTATATCATTAATCATTAAGGAAATGCAAATCAAAGTCAAAATGAGATACCAGCTCATACCTATTAGAATGGCTGTTATCAAAAAAAGCTAGAAATAACAAATGTAGGTGAAGATGTGGAGAAAAGGAAACCCTCATGCACTGTGGGTAAAAAGGTAAACTTACGTAGCTACTATAAAAAACAGTATTGAGGTTCCTCCAACAATTAAAATAGGACTACGATATGATGCAGCAAGTCTACTTTTGGGTATTTATCTAGAGAAAATCAAAACAACTAACTCAAAAAGATATTCATCCCCATGTTCACTGCAGCATTACTTACAAGAGCCAAAACAGGGAAATAACTTTTTTTTAATGCTTTTTTATTTACTTGTGTGTGAGAGAGAGAGACAGCATGAGCAGGGAGGGTCAGAGAGAAAGGGAGACACAGAATCCGAAGCAGGCTCCAGGCTCTGAGCTAGCTGTCAGCACAGAACCTGATGCGGGGCTCAAACACACAAACCGTGAGGTCATAACCTGAGCCAAAGTCGGCACTCAACTGACTGAGCCACCCAGGTGCCCCTAAAATAGGGAAATAAGTATACATCAATAGAGGAATGGGTAAAGAAAGTGTGGTATATGTACATTCTTTAGCCATTAAAAAATATATGTAATCTGGGGTACCTGGGTGACTCAGTTAAGTGTCTGAGTCTTGACATCACCTCACATCATGATCTCACAGTTCATGAGACTGAGTCCTACGTTGGGTCTGTGCTGACAGCAGGGAGACTGATTGGGATTCTCTCCCTCTCTCTCCATTCCTCCCCTCCCCACATACTCTCCCTCTCAAAAAGAGATAGATGAAAGATGATAGATAGATAGATAGATAGATAGAGAGATAAAAGTCTTGCCATTTGCAACAACATGGATGGACCTCAAGGGCATTAGGCTAAGTGAAATAAGTCAAAGAAAGGCAAATACAGTATGATTTCTCTTATGTGTGAAGTCTAAAAAATTAAAATTAAAAATACCAAGCTCACAAGAGATAGAACTGATTAGTGCTTGCCAGAGGCAGACGTTGGGGTTGGGCAGGAAAAAATGGGTAAACTAGTTTTGTTTTGTTTTTAAGTTTATATAAATTGAATTGAAAAATATAAGAGGTTATATATGTTTATTATCTGATTGTTTTATCAATACAATACTAAGGGATTATGATACTAGGGCAAGAAAACTTTGATCAGTGTAAAAAAAGAAAAAATAGATGACATCAATAGTCCTACAGTTATTAATAAAATTAAATTTATAATTAAAATCCATCCCACAAAAAAACCCTCCCAGGACCAGATAGCTTCACTGGAGAACTTTATTAAACATTTCAAGAATATTAATACCAATTCTACATAAATGCTTCTATAAAATTGGAGCAGAGGGACACTTCCCAACTCACTGTATAAAGTTATCCCAATAACAAAAAACAGAAAAAGACACTAAAAGAAATAAAAGTGCAGATTAACATCTTTCATAAACACAGATGCAAAAATCCTCAACAAAACATTAGCAAATTGAATCTAACAATATGTATAAAGTATAAAGCACTGTGACCAATGGGGTGTATCTCAGGAATGGAATGTTGAAAATCAACTGATGCAATTCACCACACCAAGAGAATAAAAAGGAAAAGAAGAAATAATAATTTCTGTACATCCAAAAAATAAATAAATAAAGCATTTCACCTAAGTCAATGTTCAGCCATAACAAAAACTCTCAGCAAACTGTAGAAAAGGGATTTTACAAAACTTCATAAGGGGTATTTACCAAAACAAAACAAAAAAATCTGTCAGCTATAATCCTACATACTGATGACAGACAGAATGCTTTCTCCCTAAGATCAGCATCAAAGCAAGGAAGTCCATTCTTACTATCTCTATTCCATATTGTACTGGAGGTCTAACTAGTGCAAGGTGGCAAGAAAAACAAATAAAGCCATTTAGATTAAAAAAATAAAATTATGTTTATTCAGAGATAATTCTGATGAATCTACAAAAGAAAATTTAGCAAATTTGCCAGACCCAAGATCAACATACTGAATCAATTATATTTCTATACACTAGCAATAAACAATTGGAATTAAAATGTAAAACAATTCCATTTACAATAAGATCAAAAATATAAAATACTTAGGAATAAGTTTGACCAAAGATGTGCAAGACCTTTATATTTAAAAGAACAAAACAGAGCTGAGAAAAATTAAAGACCTAACTAAATGGAGCAATATCTCAGGTCCACAGGTCAGAAGAGTCAAGATTATAAAGATGATAGCTTTCCCCAAGGTGCAGTTGTAACCAAAATTCGAGAAATAATTTTTAATAGAAATTGAAAATTCATGTGGAGATTCAAAGACCTCCACTAGCCAAAAGAATATGAAAACAACAAATTTGGAAGCTATACTACCTGATTTCAAGACTTACTACAGGACTACAATAAGTGGAGTAGTGTCTTACATGTATTAAGATAGATTGATGGAAGAATAGAAAATCCAGGAATAAAGCTTTTCACAAGGTGAGTCAATGGAAAAAGACTAATCTTGTTGACAAATGCTGCTGGAAAAATTAGATACCTATTTATTAAAAAACAATCTTCCACATTCTTACTTTATTCTACATACAAATATTAACCCAAAATAATTTAGATCATATATCTAAGTATAAGAATGAAAACCATAAAACTTCTAGAAGAAAACATAACAAAAAATTTAATGACTGCCTTTTATGCATACTATGCACAAAATGTACATACTCTAAAAGAAATCTATAAAGTACATTTAATCAAAGATTAAAGGTTATTTCTCAATAACCACCACTGTAGATAAAATTCAAGCCACAGACTGAGAAAAGATATGTGCATAACACATATCTAATGAATAACTTATAGTCAGCACATATAAAGAATTTTTACAATTCAAAGATAACACAAACAACCCAATTAAAAATTGGGAAAAGATTTGAAGAGACACTTCATCAAAGATGGGAAGACAGGTGGGCAAATCAACCTATGAGAAGATATTCAACAACATTAGTTAATAGTGAAATACAATTTAAAATCATAATGAGATACTGCTACACATATAATACAATGGCTAAAACTGAAAAGACAGACCATACTATATTTGTCAACTGGGACTCTCATACTCCACTGGTGGGAAAGTAAAATATGCAACTACTTTGGAAAACCATTTAATACTTTCTTCAGAAAGTTAGTAAATATATACCTGGTATGCAACCCAGATATTCCACTCCTAGGTTCCCAGGTATTTACCAAAAGAAATGAAAACTTACATTCACACAAATATTTGTGCACTAACATTCATAGCTTTATTTGTAATAGCCATGAGTTAAAAATGACCTAAATGTCCATTATGATGTGAATAGATAAACGCATTATGTATGGCATACACACAAAATGGAGTATGGCTGCTTTTACTCAGTGATACAAAAACTAAATTATTGGGGTGCCTGGGTGGCTCAGTCAGTCAAGTGTCTGACTTGAGCTCAGGTTATGATCTCGTGGTCAATGAGTCCGAGCCCTGCATCAGGCTCTGTGCTGACAGCTCAGGGCCTGGAGCCTGCTTCGGATTCTGTGTCTCCGTCCCTCTCTGCCCCTCCCCTACTCAAGCTCACTCTCCTCTCTCTCTCTCCCCAAAATAAACATTAAAAATATTAAAGAAATGAATTATTGATACTGCCAGAACAATGATCAATCTCAAAATAATTATGCTATATGAGTAAAGCCAGACAAAAAGAGTACACATTGTAGATTACATTTCAGGAAATGAAAATGAGCCTACAGCAACAAAAAGCACACCAGAGGCTGCTTGGAAAAGAAGGCTAGCATGCGGGGCTGGGCAATGGTCAAGATAAATCAATTTCATGAAGACACCTTTCGAGCAAGGTATATATGTTCATCTTTTGATTGCAGTGATGCTGCCTACAGAAGCCAATATTCTATTCATTGTACACTTAAGTCAGACTTTACTGCACATCATTTACACCTCAATAAACTTTCAAAATTCTCACCACTGGGCTAAAATGTTGTATTTTCCATTAGATATAACTAAGATAATATGCGATGTACATCAGCCATTGTTAAGGATCAAATGTCTAAAATTCAAAACCTAGTTGCTATGAACTTACAGTGCATTTAAATGGACATGCCTCTTAAGAGAATTCCCTGGAGAGCTAGTAAATTCCTACTTCCCAGAGTACCTGAACTAATACTCCAACAATAGCCTTTTTCACACTGAATTTTATTGTGTTTACATGTTGGTTTCCCCTTCCAGACTGTCTCTTTCTCCCTACCTCCCATCCAGGATCTCAAGGACTGAGCATTTTGAGCCTAACACAATCTCAAGGACAGGCTGGTTGCTCTTGTTAATCTAGAGAATGCATATTTAAATAGAAGTATGAAATGTAACAAGGTCATAAACTCCTCTGAGTAAATTCAAAGCAACATTTCCTTATTCCATGGATTATGGCTTCTACTTATTATCTTTCTCCAGGGCTGACTTTCACTCACAATGCACCCTATCTATAGTAAAGGGAAGCCCTCCTTCATTGTAGTGCCGAGAAGCTCGGATTTGAAATCACTAGATATTCAGTCATTTTAGCCAGTCCAATAAACCAAATAATCCTTCCTACTTCCCACTTGCTTAGCATGAAACAGAAGGGGTATGCATGTGTGTGTGCCCTGTTAAATGATAACCCCCTTTTTGAAAAATGGGTAACACATACATTGTCTACATCTTAGGGTTTCAGCTCCCTCAACAATGATCAATGTAGAATTTGTTGAACATTTCCCATAGGAAATGGAGAAAAGGGGTTATCTTGCTAGGTAAGCAGAGATCCAACCTCGGCAACTTTTAAAAGCAAAAGGCACAATAAATCGCTATCTCATTTGGGCCGACTCCTGGAATCGAGAATAACCTCTTTTCTTAACCCTCTTTGATGGCACAGGATGGATGTGGGGATCCTCATATCCCCGCTTCCATACTCTCTCATTAGTGCTCTAGAGCTGACTCAGACAAGCTTGTGAGAGCTGCCTGTTAAATTATGGGGGATGTTGCGAGCAAATTGTTAAACCATCAGTAGCTTGAAACAGGCCAAGGTGGGTGTATTTACACACCAGGCATTGGCAAATGTCACCAATCAGGGCTCCCTCTTCCCCAAGCAGGCTGTTCAACATGAACAAGTGCATGGATGCTCCTATAATTCAACCCAACTGGGCGACCTGTTGGCTTGGCTCAAAACTTTTCACACTCCTAAAATACTCCAGTTTGAGCTTTATGGAGCCCCGCCAAGAAGGTCAGGGAAGACTGCTCCCACACCTGACTCTTCACACAAGGCTGATCCACAGTGGTCCTAAGCCTCGGTGAAATGAAACTATCATATTAGATCCAAACAGCAACTGTCAACTTGGAAATTAAAGGTGACTTTATGTCCACGTGGATTATGAGCAAATGCCCAAGGGGGAAAAAAAGTATATTGTATTTTTACTTTGATTTCCTTGAAGAACAGAGTTTGTATCAGTTTGAAATCATTCTTGCCTCTCTATCAAGCTTAAGCTAGAACATTAAAACTAGTATCCACTGCCATTTAGAATAAAGGTGCATTATATAATATGCAGAGTCTTTAAAACATTTTGTTTTCGTGACATACATCCCCCAATAAATTACAGCTGGCTCCAATTTACCTTAATATTGAGAGATGTCAATCATAATGTATCGAATTTTACTAGTAAGTTAGCTGTGTAGAAAGGCTTCTGACTGTACAGTCACTGATATTTAAAACTAAGTCAAGGGATACCTGCATAGCTTGGTCGGTTAAGCTTCTGACTCTTGATTGCAGCTCAGGTCATGATCTCACAGTCTGTTAGTTAAAGCCCTGCACTGAGCTCTGCGCGGGCAGTGTGGAGCCTGCTTGGGATTCTTTCTCTCCCTCTCTCTGCCCTTCCCCTGCTCATGCTCTCTCTCTCTTTCAAAAATAAAATAGACATTAAAAAAAAAAAAAAAAACCAAGTCAACACACAGCAAAGGAAGAAATATTTCCGGCCATTTCACATAGGCTAGTACTCAAGCTATTTACTGCCTGAGGTTGCTATGTTCAGAGAATCCTTGTCATGTCTTCTAGAAATAAAGCATTACCCACTAATATCACAAAGGGAAGACTAAAGACTAAAGAATATCAAAGATGCTTTTTCCCCCTACATGCTTGCCCTCCCCTCCCGAGAAATAAATCACCAACCAGCTTTTTTAGAAAATTAAAAATACCCTCATGATTTGTAAAGTGGGAGCATGGCTGAAGTGGAAAACCACTGAAGGAGATAAGATTACATGTATGCTATAAGGGTGGGCTCATTTGTGGGAGAAATGTATCTCTGTAAACATTTCCTGTTAAGTAGATGCTCTAAATCACATCACACTTTCTGCAAAGTTACCTTTATAGTTGGTTTTTGTTGCAAAGTAGAGCCCCCATGCCACCACCTTGAAACACAGCTGTCTCTGTATTACCCCGTTTTTATGGATGACAAAACTAAAAGTTCTGAGAAGATGAAGTACTTGCTGAATATTGCATTGTACGTGGATGAGCTAAGAATTAAACTCATGACTTCTGATTCACAGTCTGGCTCTCTTTCCAATGTATCACACTGCATCTCATCTATTTTCATAATGAAACTGAAATTAATCCCATCAGAAACATTTTCTGGGCCCACGACATACAATAAATCATACTAAATAATGCAGCAAGTTATTTTCAAAAGAATAAATAATGTCTGTTTAAATCATTATCAGTACTACTCAAAATGAAATACAAATTACAAATAACATTTGAAATGACGCTAAGTAAATATATTAAAATGTAAAATATTCTTTGAGAAACTTCTCTTTGGAGATAAAGACCCACATGCTATGACCAGTTTTATCTCAATTAGGATGTAGCTAGGGCTTTTAAAAGCCCTATATAACTCTGGTTAATTAATGTAATCATTAAATACTGGGTACTTATTAGAAGTTATCTTGAAGATATTCATCTATTAGCTCCATTTAAGCTGCCGAGATACTGATTAGTTTCCTATAACATCCCTTCATGGTAAAAACCAACCTTTTTGTCTAATGAAATGGGTGGAAAAACCCCAATAATATCAAGTCAGCAGGTTTCTAAGTGGTATTCCATGTAAAACACTTGTTTGTAGCTAGTTTCTACCAAATCCTTGAAGAGCTCAGGTCTACATGAAACTAAACACTGCAAATCAATATGATGTTATAAGATTTTCATTTAATACAGCAAATCATTTTCACTGGGCAAAACTTTTTAAAGGAATAGTTGATGAGTGTATGACAGCTAACAAAACCCATATACAGCAGGTAGACTGAGTTGAGTTATGAACAGTACAGGCATATTGTACTGACATTTCATCCACTAAAGGTAGAAGGATTTAATTTCTTTGTTTTCAACTCTACATGATAGTAACTTCTAATTAGAATGCTGTGGCTATTGTCAACTGGCAAAGGAGAAAAGGATCTTAAACTTTTATTCTCTCCGCACTCTTGTCTCTCAGACAAGTTAAATATTCTAAAACAGCCTCAGGAATTAATTCCTAAAAATGCCAATGTTCTTCACAGCCCCAGTGAAATCCCCAAACCACCCTATGTAAAACAGTCAGATATTGATTTCTTAGAAAAGAACACTTTCTCTGCCCTAGACAATTAGCTTTTGGCATTTTAATATTAATTACATATTTAAGACACATACTAAGAAAGTCTGCAACAGGGACTAACCTTAGCCAAGCAAGAAGGAATTGGGGTTCTATCTACAAAGGGGTGGGATGTCTCATAGGAAAGGTAACAAGGACTGGGGAAGCACACTCTAAGGCTAGCAAAATGGGGTAGATCAGAAAGCTGTTACTGCCCAAGTCTACAGGATACCTGGAAAGACCTATGGTAGTCGGGGTACCGAAGAGGGCCACTGGATAGGATTGATGGCCTTTGGGAGGGGACACAGTTGTCCCTAACCCAAGCCCACAGAGAGCATACTCCAAATTTTCTCTCCTCCCACTTTCCACTCCACTGCCAATGACTCGCATAGGCTGACCCTAACCAGAAGCCACAGGTAAGGGGAGTCCACCTAACATAGCCCAAGGAAGTCAGCTTCCTGGAGCACGCAGCACGAACATGAAGAGTAGATTTGAAAGGTTAAAAATGAATTTTATAGCACAAATAAATTCATGACACTATTTTCAGAATTATCTGGGTATAAGTGTATTTACTTGGCTGGTCTAGTTTGATAGAACACCCCCAATAAAGCAGTAACTCACAGCAAAACAAAACTCATCATTTTAAATACCTCCCTCACAGAGATGTGCAAGATGCAAACACATCACCAGCATAGAAAGAATGAAGAAACAAAGAAGAAAGATGCCCTTCAGGATTTTCCTATTTCCGCTCACAACACAAACACAACAAGATTTCCGAAGATGAAAAAAAAAATGATGACCCACTTTTCAAGTTCATAGGGATAAATCTCCAGACATATACAAGAATTTCCAAAGATGAAAGTAACAACTTAGTGATCTTATACTATCAATTTTTAGAAACAGGATCCTATTGTAAAAAAAAAACAAAAAACAAAAAACAAAAAAAACAGGATCCTATATATTGCAGGGAATCTACTAGAACCAATAAATTCAGGGTTTGTCCATCTCTTGAAGAGTTAACACTCTATAGTTAGAGTGAGTTACAATAGTGAAGGAGCTAGCACGAATAGTATACGAGGTTAAGATTTTTTTTTTTAAGTTTACTTATTTATTTTGAGAGAGAGAGAGAAAGAGTGCATGAGTAGGGGAGGAGCAGAGAGAGAGGGAGAGAGAGAGAGAATCCTAAACAGCCCTGGCACTGTCAGTGCAAAGCCTGACACTGGACTTGAACTCACAAATTATGAGATCATGACCCAAGCCAAAATCAAGAGTCCGACGCTCAATTGACTGAGCTACCCGGGCGCCCCTGTGAGGTTAAGATTTTTAAGCTATGTATGAGTAACTATTAACCTTTTGCCCTTAAATTCTTCTGGCTCACATAAGCATTCCCCCTGTACTTACTATATATCTCTGTAGTACTTATCCTTTTGTTTGCATGGATTTACTCAATAAATACTTAATGGAAATCTGCTATATGTCAGGTACTATTCTGGGGGCCAATGATACAATAATGAACAAAACAGACAGTTCAAAAAAAAACCTATGTTTCATGAAATTTAGACTATAATAGGGGATGACAATCAACTAAACGCAAGGGCTGAATTGTGTTCCCCCAAATCCATATGTTGAAACCCTAATACCCACTCCATCGAATTTGATTGTATTTGGAGATAAAGCCTTTAAATGGGGGATTAAATTAAAACGAGGCCATTAGAGTGGTCTTCATCCAATCTGACTGGCGTTCTTACAAGAAAAGGAAATTGTTATATAGAGAGAGACACCAGGAGCACGGCATACGTAGCAAAAAGACCATAGGAGGACAGAGCAAGAGGGCAGCTGTCCGCCAGCCAAGGAGAGAGGCCTCAGGAGAAACCAAACCTGCTGATGCCTGAATCTCAGCCTCCCGGCCTCCTGAACTGTGAAAGAATTTATTTCTGTTAATGTTCTGTTATGGCAGCTTGCGCACACTAATACACCCAATAATATGTACATTAATAACATGCTTAAGTGCTATGTACTTAGAACCATGAAGAAAAATACCGCAGGAAAAAAGGGAAAGTGTGTGAAATAGGGTTATAATTTAGGTATGGTGGTCAGGGAAGACCTCCCTGGGAGGTGATAGCTGGACAACAACTTGAAGAGGTGACTAGGTAAGCCATGCACGTACAGGGGCATGGAAAGGGCATTCTTGGCAAAGGGAATGCCAAGTGCAAAGACCAGAGGAAGGGGCAGGCATGGTGTGTCTGAGGAACAAGATGGACAGGATGCCTGGAAATCACACACGAGTCACAAAGGAGTTCATTCATAGGTGACAAGAGATGAAGTCAGAAAGGTAACAAGAAATCTGATGGTACCGACCTTGCAACTCAACGTATGGACCTCAGGGGTACCTGGGTGGCTCAGTCAGTTAAGTGTCCGACTTCTGCTCAGGTTACGAGCTCACAGTTTGTGAGTTCGAGCCCCGCATCGGGCTCTGTGCTGACAGCTTGGAGCCTAGAGCCTGCTTCAGATTCTGTGTCTCCCTCTCTCTGCCCTTCCCCCACTTGTGCTCTGTCTCTCTCTCAAAAATAAATATTTAAAAAAATTTTAAAAACAACAACAAAGTACGACTCTCAGACGAGCAGTATTGGCATTAAACGGTTAAGACTGTTAGAAATGCAGAATCTCAGGCCCTATCCAAGACCTAGAGTAAGAATCTGTATTAAAATGAAATCTACACGGGGTGCCTGGGTGGCTCAGTTGGTTAAGCATCTGACTTCAGCTCAGGTCAGGATCTCACGGTTCATGGATTTGAGCCCCACGTCGGGCTCTGTGCCGACAGCTAGCTCAGAGCCTGGAGCCTGTTTCAGATTCTGTATCTCCCTCTCTCTCTGACTCTCCTCTGTTCATGCTGTCTCTCTCTCTTTCTGAAATAAATAAACAAACAAAAAAATAAAATCTACAAATGATTTGTGGGCACACTAAAGTTTTTAACAGCTTTACGGAGGTACAAAGTTGACCCTTAAACAACACAGGTTTGAACTACACAGGTCCACCTATACATGGACTTTTTCTCAATACAGAACAGTACTGTAAATGTATTTTCTCTTCCTTATGATTTTTCTGATAATATTTTTGGTCTAGTTTACTTTATTCTAAGAATACAAAATGTAATATAAGTAACATACAAAATATGTGTTGACCAACTATTTGTGCTTATCATTAAGGCTTCTAGTCAATGGTAGCCTTTTAGTAGGTAAATTATGGGGGAGTCAAAACTTATACATAGATTTTCAACTGCATGGGGGAGTGGGGTCCATGTTCCTAATCCCATGTTGTTCAATGGTCAACTATAGTTCATGTTCCACACAATTAACTCATTTAAAGGGTACAAACCAATGGTTTTTAAAAAGTATCTTTGGAGATATGTACAACCATTACTACAATCAATTTCATAACATTTTGATCACCTCAAAAAGAAATCCTGTACACTCTGGTTATCACCCCCTTCAACTCATAAATTTTGACATATTGTGTCTTTATTTTCATTCATCTTGGAGAATTTTCTGATTTTGCATTATATTACTTTGTGGACCCACTGCATAGTTAGGAGAATTATCTAATTTCCACATATTTATGAGTTTCTCATTTTTTTCTGAATACTGACTTCAAATTTCATTACAATGCAGTCAGATAACGTACTTTGTATTAATTCTATTCTTTTAAATTTACTTGAGGTTTGTTTTAGAGCCTAGCATATCATTTATCCTAGAGGTTGCTTTGTCTGTAATTGAGAATAATGTGCATTCTGTTGCTGTTGGCTGGTATATTCAATAGAAGCCTGTCAGGTCTAGTTGTTTTCTAGTGTCATTCAAGTCTTCCATACTCTGTTGATCTTCTGTTCTATTTTGCTTTTAAAAGTAGGGTACTGAAGTCTCTAATAATTATTGAATTGTTTATTTCTCCCTTTATTTCTGTCAGTTTTGTCTTGTGTATTTCAGTGTTCTGTTATTAGCTAATCTTTTAGGTATAATTTTTTAGGTATAATTAGGTATAATTTTTAAATCTGCTTGCTGAATTGATTCTTTTATGATTAAAAATATCCTTCTTTTATTTCTATTAACATTTTTTCTTTTAAAAGTATAATTTGTCTGATACATTATAGCCACTCTATCTTTGCAGTTGCTATCTGCATGCTATATATTTTTCCATCCTTTTACTTTCAGCATATTTGTAAATGTGAATCCAAAGTGTATATTCTGTATATAGTATATGGTTGGATCATGTTATTTAATCTGGTCTGACAATCTCTGCCTTTTGATTACATGATTTAACACATTCACATTTAATGTTTCCATTGATATAGTTAGACCTATGTCTGCCATTTTATTCTTTGTTTTTATGTTTCATGTATTTTTTTGTTCCTCTACTTTTTTATAGCATTCTTTGGCCTTACGTGAATATTTTATAAAGTAGCATTTTAATGTCTTTAATAAGTTTTAACTTTATCTCTTAGTGGTTGTTCTAAGGCTTGCCATATACATCTTACCTTGTCAAAATCAGCTTCCAATTTATAGTACCTTAATTGCACTGATATATACAATATTACTTACAGCTCTATTCCCTTTTCTCCCCCATTGTGGAATTTTTCTTACACAGTATTACACCTTTTCATGTTATAAACCCACTTACACATTGTTATAATTACTACTTTACTATCTGTAATCATTCCCTTGTCCCAATAACAGCTTCGCTCCCACCCACCTCCTTTGTGCTATTATTGGCAAATACATTACATGTATGCATGAGAAGTGCTTATAAGGGCCTTGCAGGCTACTGTAATAATTTTGTCTTTAATTTTGAACGAGATGGGAAGACACTGGGACAGAGAAGTGACTTGATCTGACTTATATCTTAAAAAGATCTCTTCTGTGTACTTTGTTGAGAACTGCCTCTAAGAGGGCAGGAAGTAAAGTTTCACAGAATCCAGGAGTGGAATAAAGACAGCTTGGACCAGAATGGAATTCATAGAATTAGTAAGAAATATTCAGCTTCTGTATACGATTTGAAGGTAGTCAATGAGATTTAATGACAGATAATGAGAAGGATAAAAAGAGAGGACTCAAGAATAACAGCATTTAGGCCTGAGCACAGAAAGAATAGACTTGGTATTAACTGAAGCTGGGAAAAGTGCTATAGTACAAAGCATTTCCCTTTAGGAGAAAGTCCAGGAGGCCCTATAAGATGTATGAAGTTTCAGATACCTTACAGACATCCCAGGGAAGTGCCAAATTTGGGAAGAGGTTCAGGCAGAAAATAGAAATTTGGAAATCATCAGTATGCACATGGTATTTAAATCCAAGAAACTAAATGTGGTCCTTGAAGACTGAGCATGAAGAGAAATGATGCCTAAGGACTGTGTTCTGGGGCACTCCAGGGTCAACGTGAGAAGAGATGAGGAATCTACAAAGAAGAATGAGAAGGAGAAGTCAGTATATTCTGAATATCTGACTTTCTTAATATACTATGAGCAGCTAAAAAGAAATAATTTATAGGGGCGCTTGGGTGGCCCAGTCAGTTAAGCATTCAACTTCGGCTCAAGTCATGATCTCACAGTTAGTAGTTTTGGATCCTGTGTCTGACTTTGCGCTGACGGTGCAGAGACTGCTTCAGACTCTGTGTCTCCCTCTTTCTGCCTCTCCCCTGCTTGTGCTCTTTCTCCCTCAAAAATAAATATTTTTTTAATTAAAAAATAAAAAGAAATAATTTATTATCATCATGTTTCTTTGCAAGAGTTCTCAACCACATGTATTTTGGGGTTTTTCATTTTTTATATTTTTAATTTTCCCTCCTTTTTTAAATATAATTTATTGTCAAGTTAGCTAACATGTAGTATATACAGTATGCTCTTGGCTTCAGGAGTAGATTCCCCTGATTCATTGCTTACGTACAAAACACCCAGTGCCCATCTCAACAAGTGCCCTCCTCAACACCCATCACCCATTTCCCCTCTCCCTAGCCCCCCCCATCAACTCTCAGTTTGTTCTCTGTATTTAAGAGTATCTTATGGTTTGCCTCCCTGTCTGAAACTATTTTTTCCCCCTTCCTTTCCCTCATGGTCTTTAAGTTTCTCAAATTCCACACATGAGAGAAAACATACGATATCTGTCTTTCTCTGACTGACTTATTTCACTTAGCATAATACCTTCCGGTTCCATCTATGTTGTTGCACATGACAAAATTTCATTCTTTCTCATTGCTAAGTAATATTCCATGGTGTGTATACACACACACACACGTACACACACACCACATATTCTTTATCCATTCATCAGCTGATGGACATTTGGGTTCTTTCCATACTGTGGCCATTGTTGATAGCACTGCTATAAACATTGGGGTGCATGTGCCCCTTTGAATCAGCACTCCTGTATCCTTTGGATAAATTCCTAGTAGTGCTGTGGTTAGGTCATAGGGTAATTCTATTTTTCATTTTTTGAGGAACCTCCACACAGTTTCCCAGAGCAGCTGCAGCAGTTTGCATCCTAACAGTGCAAGAGGGTTCCCATTTCTCTACCTCCTCGCCAACATCTGTGTCTTCCTGAGTTGTTCATTTTAGCCACCCTGACTGGTGTGAGGTAGAATCTCAATGTCAAACACACTTTGACATTGCTTTGAGTGAGTCAGATGTGTACCTCTTGGTTGAGAATAACTGTCACTGTACCTGTCCCGGTGCTGAGCACAAAGAAGCCGTTGCGTGTTCCTGCAGCTGAAATGTAACATGCAATTAGAACACAAAAACATCCAAAGGTCTCAGGTATTAATTCTGAACTATGACAACAATAGCCATCAGCCTTGATCTTACCAAGAGAAGCCAAACTGACCCCAAAGTTCCAATTAGGGTACCTGCTGTTCAAGACCATGCCACAGCCACACTATTTACATTTAAGAAACTTAAAATAAGATAAATATCAAAAAGTGAAGAAAATGTACTGTATTTTTTGGATGCACTGCTTTTCGGTAGCTTCTCATTATAAAGTCAAATGTTTTGTATTATAAAGTCTTATATTTGTGACTGGTAATCTGGTCTCATTAAGAGCAGTACCATAGAGTACTGAGAACAAAATAGTCAGAGTTTCATCTAAATTCTAGGTCAGATGGTCTGATGTTCCAGAAGCCATTTAAACCCACTGGGTTCATTTCTTTTACTTGTGTAATTAGAATACTGAAACATACACTGAAAAAATATTGCAAGGACTACAGATGTGTTTAAATTACCTTGCATACAGTAAACTTACAAAAGTCAGAGCTGTTAAATTATCACTATTTAGTAATTCTGGCAATAATAATGATAAAATATAATAATGCGAAGGATTATGAATAGTATATTAGTTATCTATGGATATGTAATAAACTAGTCCAAACCTTACTGTCTTAAAAAAAGAACAATAAACATTTATTATTAGGCAGTTCCTGTAGGTCAGGAATTCACCAGAAGCTTGATTGAATGGCTCTGGCCCAGTAGTTCTCATTAAGCTGCAAAGTCGAGATGTTGGTCAGGGCTGAAGGATCTACTTTTAAGAAGGCTCACTCACATGACTGACAAGCTGGTACCAGATGTTGGCAGGAGACCTTAGTTCTTCCCATGTGGACCCCTCCATGTCTATGACATAGTAGGTGGCTTCCCCCAGATCAATCTTAGATGGCAAGGCAGAACTATCAAATTCCTTTATGAGCTGGCCTTGAAAGTCAGACTTTGTGATTTCTGCCGTATTCTGACACTATTAAGGGGTCAAAGGGAAGCCCCCTTAACTGAGGTATGGGAAAGCATGTGGGTACCAGCAGAGAATCAGCAGGCACCATCTTGAGAATGGGGCTGCCGTAAATAGTAAATAAACTATACTTTTTAAAAATATTTTTAATGTTTATTTATTTTTGAGAGTTAGAGAGAGACGGAGCGTGAGCAGGGAAGGGTCAGAGAGAGAGGGAGACAGAATCTGAAGCAGGATCTAGGCTCTGAGCTGTCAGCCTGATGCGGGGCTCGAACCCACAAACCATGAGATCATGACCTGAGTCGAAGTCGGATGCTTAACCAGCTGAGCCACTCACATGCCCCTAATAAACTATACTTTTAACATCACTGGCTATATTGTTTTTGAATGTTGGATAACAGTAATACATTTGCTTTCTATCTCTGTGCCACTTCTAAAATTAGAAATAATCTCAATTATTTCTTAATGCCCTTAAAGAAGTTTGATTATTTTTATTGCCATGGTCTTTTTATTAAAGGTTTCTTTCACATGACTAGTTACTTCAGCCAGTATAAGAAAGCCTTCTGATGTGAATACATAATCAGCTTGGTAGCATAACTAGAAAGTCAGCATTTCCATTTTCTTCTGAGGGCAGATTCTATTTTGTTTCCACTGATAAAGACTTACAATAAAACAACACACTGCTTCAATCTTCAGCATGGAAAAAAAAAATACGAAGCAACTCTTACCAAGCATTAATTAAGGAATTCAGATTAGGATTATGTTAATTATTTTCCAGCATCAACAACCACACACAAAAAAATCTTTTATTTTCCCACCTTCTCATTAACGGTTGCCTAACATTAAATAAGCCATTGTCTCCTTGCTTAATCTTTAAATTAAGGCAATAGATTTTGTAGAAAAATAAAAGTCATCCATATTTTTGGTAAGAACAGAAAAAAAACATACGGATTAGAAGAATTTGAGACTGTTCCTTCAATTTCTTAAATTGTATGCTAGCTATTTCTTAGGTACTCTCTGATGTCCAGAATGATGGTGAAGTCACCGTTTAATAGACCTCGCATAACTGTTTGACATAAATGCTAAAACAGTTTCACAGACTTCTTTCATAGCCTCAATATTGGCTCATCTGCCCAACTTAAATTTTTTTTAATGTTTGTTAAATTTTGAGAGAGAGTGCAAGTGGGGAAGGGGCAGAGAGAGACACAGAACCTGTCAGCAGAACCTGACGCAGGATTCAAACTCAAGAACCGAGAGACCAGGCCTTGAGCTGAAGTCCCACGCTTAACGGACTTAGCCACCCAGGCGCCCTCCCCCCACCTTAAAATTTTAAATGAACAAACACAGCACTGCTTCAGTTAACAAGAGAAATTTCCTAAGATATTAAGAATGCACCATTTAGCACAAATGGCTGTTTTGTGTTACCTTCTCCTTTCTGATCTTCATACCAAGAAAATAGAAAAGTGCTAGGTTTTGGAGGCCTTAAATGGGATCTAAAAAGGCAAGGTAAAGGGTCAGAGGTCCAAAGAAAAAAGGGTGGGTATCGTTTTAAGAAGCGATGAAAGCACCAGAGATTTAAAGCTGAGCAGAAACAAGCCATAGATCATCCTATGTCAAGAAAATCTTGTACATGAGCAAAAATCATTTTTCCTGATCGACAACTTGAAACTTAAAAATACTTGCTTTGTTAGCAGGCTGTCAAGTGAGATGCTCACATTCAGGGTTTTTTGAAGTCTGATCTGCCATAATTTTTACCTCTTCTTTTCAACCTGCAATTCAGGTCATGTTGTACTTTCCAAGACAACAGTGAAGAACATTTAGGGTCAGTCTTCAACTCACTTTGCCTTTCACCCTTCAAAATGGTGCTTTCTAACTAGCATTTTTATGGTGCCCCATTGAGATGATACTTTTCAGAAAATTCTACCATTATTTTCAATGGTACTGCATGAAATAGCTCATCAAACATGTGCAATCACCAAGTAGTATACGGTTTAAGCCACACTTAACCTATGCAAGGAAGTGCTGTTCCAAATCTTAATCCTGAGAATTTGGATCTTAGCCTTCCCCATAAACAGCTCTGAAGGCAAATGAATATTTCATGCCTCAGTGACTGCACAGAAAGTTGTAGGGCAATGGCAATGGCTTCCATTCCATTCCTAAAAAGATCTTTCCTTTCCACAGAGATACTACATAAACTTTTCAGGTGTTCAAAGGATGTAAGAGACTGCTGTTTAAAAAAAAAAAATTCTTCTTCCTTTGAAAAACACCTTAAGAGGGGTCCCCAGGTGGCTCAGTTGGTTAAGAGACTGACCCTGGATTTTGGCTCAGATCATGATCTCATGGTTCGTGAGGTCAACTGCCCTCCACCCCCGCCTGCCCTGCCTTACGCTCTGTGCTGACAGCGTGGAGTCTGATGGGATTCTCTCTCTCCCTGCCCCTCCTCTGCTAATGTTCTCTCTCAAAACAAATAAAAAAACTTAAAAAAAAAAAACAAAACACCTTAGAGACTAAGAATCAATAGAATGGTGAGAAGAATAGAGCTCTTTGATATATATGTGGCAGAAATATCTCATTGACCACCACGGATTGGTACTTCCTTTCTAGGGTGTATAGTTGGTCAAAACTAGTTATATGGCTACAAACCTACATGGAGGTGGACCTCGTTCCAGCCAATAAAATGTGATTGTAAGTGATGTGCGTCTGCTTGAAGCCATGTTTGCTTTGTCCATAGCATCTTCTTCAGCAGCAAGCCTGGGATAGTCTATTGAAGATGGCTATATCATAAGATGGAAGGAACGAGAATCCCTGAGACAATACTCAAACTAAAGTTGCCTGATCAAGGAGCATCTACATTGACCGCTGTAGGAGAGAATATCAAATTTTGTGTTACAATGTTGCATTTTGGGAATTTTTGTTATTTCATCAACTCTGACCAAACGGAGGAAACTAAACAAATGTAAATGTGCGTTTTCTTGAGATCCAGGATCATCTGACAAAATGGAAGAGAAGCACAGGGAGGAAAAGCAAGGCACAGCAACAGAGTCAGAAACACTCAAGAAGGAGAAAAATGAGTTCATTTCCTGAGTCAGCTGCTCTCAAGTTTCTGCTCTTAGAAAAATTCATTCGTTTGTCTGAAGCAATGGAGACTAAGATGGAAAGCTTGGATATTCATAAAAATCATCATTTTTCAAAAAATGCAAGCAGAAAAAATTACATATAATCTTTGCCATACTGAAAAATGAGCAAACTAGCACTGATCAGATAGCTAGATAGCATTTTTAGTACAGCATAATATTTTATCTGGGACATAACTTGATGAGAAGGATTAGGCTGGAGAAACTCACAGAAATATTCAAGGGGAAAGGATGACATAGGAAAAAATGGACAAAAGCAGAGATTCAAATTAAGGGAAAGAGAAAAATAACTATTGGTTTCAAAAGGAGTTGAAGTTTATGGATTTATGGTTATTTTTTTAAGAGCTAGAAATTAAAGGTAGTATACAAAATGCTTTGAAGATCTGAGAAATACATTCATTCACTCATTTATTTATTCATCAACAAATACTACAAATAAATATTACATATACTACTATGTGCTGAAGCCTGTGATGGGGACCAGGAGCAAAAATGTGAACAAGCTCTTTGGAACTGGCCTTTTTTTTTTTTTTTGAGATATAGTTGACATACAATATTACATCAGTTTCAGGTCTTCAACATAGTGATTCAACACTTGTATACAGTGAGAAATGACTACAATAAGTCCAGATACCATCTCTCAACCAAACTTAATATTATTGACTATATTCCATATACTGTACACTGTACCCCATGTCTTATTTATTTGATAACTGAAAAAGTTTGTATTTCTTGATCCCTTCTCACCCATGTCAACCACCCTCCATACCCCCCTCCTCTCTGGCACCTCCAATCTGTTGTCTCTATCTTTAAGTCTGCGTTTTCTTCTGTTTTGTTTTTCACATACAAGTGAAATCATGTGATATTTGTCTTTGAATTATTTTACAGCATAATACCTTCACGTCCATCCATGTTGTTGCAAATGGCAACATTTCATTCTTTTTTTATGGCTGTGTAGTATCCAGTGAGTGAGAGACAGAGAGAGAGAGAGGGAGAGAGAGAGAGAAAGAGAAAGTGTGTTTTTGTAACACATCTTTATCTATTTCATCCACTGATGCACACTTAGGTTGTTTCCACATCTTGCCTACTAGAAATAATGCTATAATGAACATAGCAGTGATGTATCTTTTAGAATTAGTGTTGTCATTTTCTTCAGATACATATGCACTAGTGTAACTGCTGTACCATATGGTTCTATTTTTCATTTTTTGGAGGAATCTCCATGCTGTTCTCAATAGTTGCTGGACCAATGTACATTCTCACCAACAATGCATGAGGTTCCCGTGTCTCCACATCCTGGCCAGTGCTTCTTTTTGTTTTGTTTTGTTTTGTGTTGTTTTGTGTTGTTTTGTTTTGTTTTGTTACTGAGCTGTGTAAGTTCTTCATCTACTTTGGATATTAACCCTTATTGGAAATATGATTTGCAAGTATCTTCTCCCACTTAGTAGGTTGCCTTTCTGTTTTGATGAGGGTCTCCCTTGTTATACAAAAGCATAGTGTACACCCATGTGTTTATTTTTGCTTTTGTTTTCCTTGCATTTAGAGTCAGATCAAAAAAAATTGCAAAGACTAGTTTCAAGGAGCTTACTACCCGTTTTCCTATAGGAAAACGGTTTCAGGTCTTATATTCAAAACTTGAATCCATTCGAGTTCATTTTTGTATATGGTATAAAATACGGTCCAGCTTCATTCTTGCATGTAAGGTGCCCAGTTTTTTAACACCATTTATGGAAGAGATGGTCATTGCCTCATTGTATATTCTTGCCTTCTTCGTGGAAACTGATGAACTATATATATGTGGATTTATTTTGAAACTCTCTATTCTATTCCACTGATCTATATGTCTGTTTTTGTGCCAAAACCATAACATTTTACTTACTAAAGCTCTGTAGTACAGATTGAAATCAGGAAGCATGATCCCTCTGACACTGTTATTCCTTCTCAGATTGTGGTGGTTATTAGTGGTCTTTTGTTCTAGTTTTGTGGAAAATGCCACTGGAACTTTGATAAAGATTGCAGTGAATCTGTGCATTGCTTTTGGTAGTATGGACATTTTAACAATATTAACTTTTCCAATCCATGGACACAAAATATCTTTCCATTTGTTTGCCTCTTCTTCCATTTCTTTCTTCGATGTCTCACAGTTTTCAGAGTATAGGTCTTTCACCTCCTTAGTTAAATTTATTCCTATGTATTTCACTCTTTTGATGCAATTATAAATAGGATTGTTTTCCTGGTTATCTCTTTCTCACAGTTTACTGTTAGTGTCCAGAAACACAACAGATATTTGTACATTAATTTTTCATCCTGCAACTTTACTGGATTTATCTTTTAGTTCTAATAGTATTTTGGTGAAGTCCTTAGGATTTTTTTATATATAGTATCATGTCATGTACAAATAGTGACAATTTTAATTACCTCTTCCTTTCCAATTTAGATGCCTTTTCTTTTCTTCCTACCTAGTTGCTAGGGCTAGAACTCTCAATACTACACTGAATAAAAGTGGGGAGAGTGGGCATTTTCATCTTGTTACTGATCTTAGAGGAAAAGCTTTCAGGTTTTCACCCTTGAGTATGACAACTATGGGTTTGTCATATATGGCCTTTGTTATGCTGAGATAATTCTCTCTATACCCTCTTTGCTAAGAGTTTTTAATATAAACGGATGTTGAATTTTGTCAAAAACTTTTCTCACATCAAGATATCATGACTTTTATTGTTCATTTTGTTAGTGTAGCATATCACATTGATTGATTTGCAGATGTTGAACGACTCCTGCATCCGTGGCCTAAGTCCCACATTATCTTGATCATGATGTATAGCCTTTTAATGTATTTCTGAAATAGGCTTGCTAATATTTTGTTGTGGATTTCTGCATCTATATTCATCAGGGATATTACCTGTAATTATCTTTACTTCTTTTCTGTTTTGTGGTTAATCTTGCCTGGTATGGTATTAAGGTCTCATAAAAGGGTCCCATAAAATGAGTTTGGAAGTGTTCCCTACTCAATTTTTTGGAAGAGTCTGAGAAGGACAGGTATCAAATCTTTGAATGTTTGGTAGAATTCACCAGTGAAGCTGTATGGACTTTTGTGGCAAGGTTTTTGATGACTGATTCAATCCCCTTATTAGGGATCAGTATATAGATTTTCAGTTTTTTCACAATGCCGTCTTGAAAGATGGAATTTATCCATTTCTTCTAGATTGTCCTGTTTGAGGGCATATAATTGTTCACTATAGTCTCTTAAAATCCTGTGTGTTTCTGTGGTATCAGCTGTAACGTCTCTTTTATTTCTGGTTTTATTAGAGCCCTCTCTCTTTGTTCTTGATGAGACTACCTACAGGTTTTTTTTTTTCATCTTTTCAGAGAACCAGCTCCTGTTTTTACTGACCTTTTCTATCGTTGTTTTAGTCTCTACTTATTGCCAGTCTGATCTTTAATGATTTCCTTCCTTCTATTAACTCTGGGCTTTATTTGTTCTTCTTTTTCTAGTTTCTTTCCATGTAAAGTTAAATTGTTTATTTGAGACTTCTCTTGTTTCTGGAGGTAGACCTATATTGCTATGAACTTCCCTCTTAGAACCACTTTTGCTGCATCCCATAGAGTTTGGTATGTCATATTTCAGGTTTTATTTTATTCTAATTATTTTTTTTTTAATTTCTCCCTTGATTTCTTCTATGACCCAGTAGTTATTTAGCAACAGGTTTATAATTATAGTTTTTGCAGTTTTCATCTTGTTATTGATCTCTAGCTTCATACCACTGTGGTCGGAAAAGATGCTTGATATTATTTCAGTCTTCTTGAGTTTATTGTTTTGTGTCCTAACATGGAATCTGTACTGGAGAATGTTCCATGTGCATCTGAGAAGAATGTATCTTTGGCTGTTTTTGGATGAATGTTCTGAATATATGTATTTAATTCATCTAGTCTAATGTGTCATTTAAGGCCACTGTTTATCAATTTTCTATCTAGATAATCTATCCATTAATGTAAATAAGGTACTAAAGTCCCATATTATTATTGTACTACTGTCAATTTCTCCCTTTAGGTCTATTAATATTTGTTTATACATTTTGGTGCCCTATGCTGGGTGCATCGATATTTATAAATGTTATGTCTTCTTGGACTGACCCCTTTATTATTATATAGTGCCCCTTTTGGTCTTTTATTGCAGTCTTTGTTGTAAAGTCTATTTTGTCTAACACGAATACAGTTATACCAGATTTCTGTTAATTTCCATTTTCATGAAATATCTTCTTCTATCTGTTCACTTTAAGTTTGTGTGTGTCCTTCCTTCTGAAGTGAGTCTCTTGCAGGCACTATATACATGTGTCTTTTTTTTTTACATTTATTTATTTATTTTTGAGAGTGAGAGGAGAGAGAGAGTGAGCGAATGAGCACATGCGCAGAAGTGGAGGAGGAAGGGCAGAGAAAGAGAGAGCCAAAGAACCCAAAGCAGGCTCCAAGCTCTGAGCTGTCAGTGCAGAGCCCAGTGCGGGACTCAAATTCACAAATCGTGAGATCATAACCTGAGTCAAAGTCAGATACTTAACTGACTGAGCCACCCAGGTGCCCCTCTTTTTTTTTAATCCCTTCAGCTGCTCTATGTCTCTTGACTGGTGAATTTAATCCATTTACTTTTAAAGTAATTATTGGTAAGTTTTAGTTATTGTCATCTTGTTCATTGTCTTCTGACTGTTTTTGTGATTCCTCTCTGTTCTTTTCTTCTTCTCCTGTCTTCCCTTGTGGTTTGGTGACTTTCTTTAGTGTTACATTTAAATTCCTTTCTCATTTTTTTTGTATATTTACTATAATTTTTGCTTTGTAATTTCCATTAGGTTCACATATATCACTTTAGGTATATAACATCTTATGTACAGATTTTAAGTTGTTAGCAATTTGAATTTGAACACATTCTAAAACTCTACATTTTTACTCCATCACCACATTTTGTTTTTGAGGTCACATTTTACTTCCTTTTATTTTATGTATCCTTTAATTATTGGAGTTTTAGTTGATTTTTACTATGTTTGTCTTTTAACCCTTATAATAGTTTTTTTTTTTTAAGTGATTAATACACTGGGGCCCCCAGGTGGCTCAGTTGGTTGAGTGCCCGACCTCAGCTCAGGTCATGATCTCACGGTTTGTGGGTTTGAGTCCTGCGTCGGGCTCTGTGTTGACAGCTCTGAGCCTGGAGCCTGCTTCCGATTGTGTGTCACCCTCTCTGCTCCTTCCCTGCTCGTGTTCTCTCTCGCCCTTGCTTTCAAAAATAAATAAAAACATTTAAAAAACTTTTTAAAGGGATTAATACACTACTTTTCCTATAAACTTGCTTCTTCCAGTGATATTTTTACTTTCAGGTTGTCTTGTTATCAATTAGTGCCATTTCTTTTCAGCTTAAAAAGTCCCTTTTAACATTTCTTGCAAGGCCACTTTAGTAGCAGTAGGCTTTTAGCTTCTGTGTTCTGGAAAACTCTACCTCTCCTTAAACTCTGAATGATAACATTGTTGGGTAGAGTATTTGGTTGGAAGGTTTGTTTTTTTTTTCTTTCCTTTTAGCACTTTGAGTATGTCCTGCCACCCCCTTCTGACCTGGCAAAATTTCTGCTGAGAAATCTGTTGACAGCTTTATAGGGTTTCCCTTGAAAGTAAAAATTTGCGTTTCTCTTGCTTCTTTTAATATATCCTCTTAACTCTGACATTTTAATTATAATGTGTCTTGGTGTGGATCTCTTTGGACTCATCTTATTTTGGAATTTCTGGATTCTTAGACCTGGATGTCTTTTTCCTTTGCCAGGTTAGGAAAACTTTCAGCCGTTATGTCTCCAAATATATATTTTGCCCCTTTCTCTCCCTCTGCTCTTTCTGGGACCCCCATAATGTAAATGCTCTTCCACAGGATGTTGTCCCATAGCTCTCTTAAGTTACCTTCATTTTTGAGGTCCTTCTTTTGGCTCTTCTGAGTGAATTCCACTGCTTGGTCTTCCAGCTCGCTGATCTGTTCTTCTGTTTCATCTAGTCTGCGGCTGAACCACTCTAGTGTGTTTTTCAGTTCAGTTATTGTATCCTTCAGCTCCTTACATTTTCAGTCTCTTTGTTGAAGCTATCCTGGTGTTCATCCCAAGTTCAGTGAGCAACTTTATGACCGTGACTTTGAATTCTTTATCAGGTAGATTATTTATCTTCCTATCGTTAAGGTCTTTTTCTGAGGTTCTGCCTTCTTCATTCATTAGGAACATATTTCTCTGTTTCCTCAATTTGTTTGACTCTCTTGTGTTTGTTTCTGTGTGACAGGTGACACAGCTGCCCCTCTCAGTCTTGAGGAAGCGGCCTGTGTAGGTGATGAACCTTCTTGTTCGACCTTGCCCTAGCTCTTGGTTGTCTCCTTGAAACTTTGTGACGGTCTAAACCACACAATTTATTCTTGACATGTCTCTGTTTTTAAAAGTGTACCAAGAACGGTGGGTGTTCCAAGGGCAGGAATCTTATTTAGCACCATGTCAGGCTGACTGGAAGCCAGACCCTCAGGCAGCAGCCACTGAAGTATGTGAACATACACACTCCTGTGGGGCCACACTCATACTCCCTGATAGCCTCCAAACCCAGAGGTGTCCTTTGAGCAAGAGTACAAAATTTGGGGCTCCACATTAGTGTGGAATCTCCTCTCTGGGAGGTCTCACCAAGCTGCAGTGAGGCCAAGGGGGTGCTCAAAGATAATGTCTCCCCAGATCCACCTCCTCAGCCTCCAGATATGTGGGAAATCTAAAGCCTATCCCTCAGGCTGAAGCTCCAGGCTCAGTAAGGAGGCCTTTCTCAGAGAAAGACAGGTTGTGTTTTAGTCTGCTGTCTGTGTGGCACACTGGGCGTGGTGGCCTGCCAGGAGCTGTCCTCTTAATCATTACGTTTCCAGGAAGCTTAAGAACTCCAGCCCCGATGGCCACCGTGGCCAGGCAATCCAAGGTTGTTCTCTGTGTGGATTGCATGTGCCCACTGGCTTTAGCTAGGCAGCCACGATCGGGGTTGGGGTATGCTTGCTGACTTCAAAAAGGCAGCAGGAAAACGTTTTGACAATGTGCGTCCACCAGTGGGTTTCAGAAATAGCAGGACAGTGCCTTGTCTGTGAGTGCATCCCAGCTCCTGGCTGGGAGCAGGAGAATACCATGACCAGCCAGGGAGCAGGTGGGTGCTGCCGCCATCCACACTCTCTGGCTTCAGCAAGGCAATGGGATGCTACCACATCGCCGGAGCTCACAGTCTTAGACGATAGAGAACTGTACCCTATCCTGCTGTCCTCCAAGTAGCAATGGTCAAATATTCTTTTATTTAAAACTGGACTGAAGAACATCCTGAGAAAAAGAGCAGTTTCCCTACCACTATGACTCTGTCTTCCTAGATTCTGTTTCAGCAAACTGAAAGGGACAAACTGGCTAAATAAAGAGTAAATTCTGAATCTTTAACAGACCATGACAAAAAACAGGGCCCCATAATTATTTCTAAGAAAATGAAATTACTTTTTATCGCTATATATTGAATGGCCTTCCCAATTGTCCCCTGTAAATATGTAATAGCACCGAGTCGCAGAACACACAACTCCTGACAATAGACAATACAGCTGAAAAAAAATGAGTCTCCTGTGTGCAAAAATAACACTTTCATAACAATGGGCAATTTGTGCTTGCTCTCTAGACCTTTGCCAAACAGAACACCAGCTTGGGCTAATTATGTGAGCTAGCTGAAAATTGTGTGCATAATAGAAATGCATCCCCCTAAAGAACAGCAGACAAGAGGTCTGAGCACCAAATCCAAAACAAAAGGAGAGTGAGAGAGCAAACATAAGGGCAACACACAGACACTCTCATTAGCACACTGCAGCTAACCGTCCCTGTTGATGCACGTAATAAAGTTGTTAAATTCTGGCCTTAAAACAACAACAACAACACCTTCCATGATTAAAGAATTTTCTCCCATGTTGACTCAACTGCTTTGCTCCAATGTACAGCTACAGGTATGAGTCAATGTACACTGAGGACTCTCATTATTTCGGGGGAGGGGGGGCAAGAACAGTTCATGTCAGAGAGAAAGCTGAAGAAAGTCAAGGTCAACTTTCACTTGCTGAGTCAGACAAGGAGTCCAACCGGCTTGTGACAGGCCAGAGCAAGGACCAAATTTGTCAACACTGGGCCACACGTCCGACGCACAGAGCACGGGGCAGGTTTGGGAGTCGAGATCTGAGGGACAGGTTTCTTAAAAAGACCTGTGAACCCCCACACCCAACAAACAAGACAACAGCTGCAACATGACCAAGAGAGATGCCCACCGATGTCACCGTCTGTGATGCATGAGCTACTTTAAGTCTACCCTGAAATTCAATGAATTTATCATGTGAGGAGAAAAGGATTTTTTTTTTTTTTTTTTTTTTTTTTTTTGAAAAGGATTTCTAAGAGTTTCTTCCGGTCCATCTACAGTGGGTGAGCAAGGGTCCTGGTGGGAATGATGGCCCACTCAATTGTGTCACTTAAGAACTTCAAAGAGGGACTTTTTTGGGCTGCCTGGGTGGCTCAGTCGGTTAAGCGTCTGACTGCGGCTCATGTCATGATCTCACGGTTCGTGGGTTTGAGCCCCACGTCAGGCTCTGTGCTGACAGTTCAGAGCCTGGAGCCTGCTTCAGATTCTGTCTCCCTCCCTCTCTCTGACCTGCCCCTGCTCATGCTGTCCCTCTTTCTCTCCCCTCCCCCCTCAGAAATTTAAAAAAGAAAAAAAAAAAAAAGGACTTTTTCGAAAGGCTTAGTCTAGATGCAGGAAAACCCAAGCACAATGCCAGGAGACTCTTAATGGCTTATTCCCACACTGAGGGGTCCGTGGAGAGAATGAAGGCAGAGGGAAGGAGACAAAGGCGCCTAACAAAAGTTATGGCCTTCATGCAAAGTGCAGCACGTTCCTTTGGTCAAGGAGGTAGTTAACCTGAAGCATCACCACAAAGAAAGATCCTTTTCCTTCCTCCTTCTTTCCATTCTCCTTCCGGTGCTCCCCTCTGGGTCAAATCCAAAGAAAACTAGATATCAAAAGGAACAAGAAATATATTGATGAATACCTCACTGGTCAACTTTCCAGGACAAAGAAAGGCCCAGACTAAACTTGGGGAGAGGAGTAGATCAGGTGTGACAGATGGGAGGTACAAGGCATGGTGGATATCTCCAGGAAGCTCAGGGCCTGTCAGGTGGAATTTAAG
Organism: Hyaena hyaena; assembly: GCF_003009895.1. NCBI lineage: Eukaryota > Metazoa > Chordata > Mammalia > Carnivora > Hyaenidae > Hyaena > Hyaena hyaena. The sequence goes on along the minus strand of NW_024080905.1, from coordinate 1,181,525 downwards.
GAAAAGAAAACCAAGATTTTATTAGGACTAGCCTTTCATAATCAACTGAGCTAACATACAGGATTGGATGGTCACACCAGATTAACTCAAATCAGAGATCTTACCCAGGATCAGGCCTCCCTAATAAGTTCAAGGATCCAGGCGGTCAAGAGGCTCAGACAAAGCAGAGTTGCTTGGGACATCAAGCATCACCCCGGGACCATCCTTCTGCACGGGCTCTGAACTGCCGGCCCAGAATAGTAGCTGAGGTTTCCAAGTGAGGTCTGTGGGATTCCTTACCCAGCGCAAACACTTAACGCTATGAAACATCTCCCTTTTCTGCCCGAAGAGTTGGACAGTCGACGTGCTACTCCCCAGGAAGACTTGCCTCACATCCTGGGTTCCCTTTAGGATCATTGATACTAAATGCAACCCAGCTGAGCTCCTTTGAGGAAGATTACAGGGGCAACCACAGGCCCCCCGACCCCCACAAAGGCACAGCCTCCACCCGGCACTGTCAGACTCTGCTCCTTCCAGGTACAGTCAAAGCAAAACCACCCCCCATCAGAGGCTCAGGCCACCAGGGGCTCTTCCGTGTGTGAAGCTCAGAGCTTTTAGATCTCCCTTCCCAAGTGTGAAGAAGATGGTATAAAATACAGGATTGGAAGCAGGTGGGGGGTGGGGGGAGTTGAAGGTGACCCACAGCTAGAACTAGGGGTAAATCTGCTACCCTTCTGGAATTATAAGCAATCCAGTACAGATAAATGTGCCTTTTTCTGGGATAGGGTCCAATGTTTCCAGATTTCTAAAAAAGAATGAAGGCCTATAAAAGTCTAGCCGGTAAAATTACCTGGAGTTTTTAGTAAACGTGGATCCAGGGACAGGTACATCGAGTCCCCACTACCAGGGTCTGACCCTGGTCTGCACTGTCCACCCCTTGTTCACCCTCTTTACCACAGCGAGCTTCTCAGAAGCCAAGGTCAACCCAGAGCACAAACACAGTCTTATTTTCCAAATGGTTTCAAAGGTGATGTAAAATATTTCAAATGCGAAACACTGATTTTACAGTTAAATTAAAAGTGAAAAGGAGAACTTACCTTTTTACTTTGCTAGATAGAGTCACAAAGCCATCTTGCAGACTTTTGCATGTTTCCGCCAGCTGGAGTAACTTCTCATTCAGATATGTGCTGTTTCATGGAAGAGATTTTAAAAAGATTGCTTTAAAATGAGAGGTACAGGATGATGTTAACAAGACTCAGATTTAATTGATAACGTTTGCCCAAATAAAGTTGGTTTTCATTCCATTAAAGGAAATTGGTATCTTCACCTCTGACAAGTCTAAATTAAAAAAAAAAAAAGCTCACACTATAAAGTCACATAGAAATGAACTCTCTGTGGAAGACTTCATACATTCAGGTTTTCATACTTTGTGGTTTGGAATTACCACCAACACCTTATCGACTAGTTTCAATGACTGTGTAGTACGTAAACATTTTGCAAAGACGTCGTCTCTGGCAGGAAGCATGCAGACACCAGAGATCAGTAGGTCTCTCTAAAAAGAAAGTAAGGGAAATCTGGCCCTTGATTATTATAATACTGTGATATAATACTGTTGCTATAGTTTCATGAACTTGGAAAACTGGAGTTGGAAAGAAACCAAATGAAAAACCAAGTGAAGGAAATGGATTATGGGGTTGGGCGGCCTCTTGAGCCTTGAAGACACACCTGTGCTATTTAATCACTCCGGATATCTCTAGTCTGACCCCATACTATTATTGTGATATATACGTGACACAGAAAACAGCCGAAAGCCCTTGGTACCATTGCTGACACAGTAAATCCTCAAAACAATATCCACTATCACTTTCCTGAGACTTCAAAAACACGTATATGATTCTGACTTAGTATTAAACATTTATTTATTCATCTGAACACTTCTGCTGAGAACCCAGTATGCACTGGAGAAACGCACAGGATGCTTAGGTAGATATAACAGACACGGGTCCTTTCCCTGGCGGGATGTGCCATCAGGTCAGGGAGAAAGATATTCATCAAACAAAGAATGACACACACGAATACAGAATGAGGAACCGTGATTGGGATCATTAAAACCGCAGCGGGTGCGATGGTGGAGTGTACCTGGGAGCCCCTCCATCCTGACGGGGCCTCTGAGACAGTGGTGCTTAGGATGGAGATCACAGCATAATCGCCGTGAGCTGTGGGTGAACTTTGGGAAGTGGAGGGAAGGTTCCAGATGGAGGAAAAAAGCATGTGCAAAGGCCCCAGAATGGAGGGGGGCAGCCCCGAGTGTTTGAGGAACTGAAAGAAGGCAGGTGGGGCTCACGACAGAAAGGGGAAAGGATGTTTGGAGGAGCAAGCACGGCCCGAGCACGCAGGCCCGCAGAGCCGTGTAGAGAATCTATCCAAATGACAAGGGGACGCAGGAGAGTAAGGTGACCCTCATGTATGTTTTAAGAGCTTTGCTTTGCTGAGAAATGAAATGAGGGGTGGCATGGCTGCCGAACAGGGGGGCAGGTCAGGAGAGAGAGGAGGTCGGTTTGTGTCACTAGTCAGGACACCATGGACTGTGATGTGATGACAGCGCACCCAGCTCCCCATAACAAGGTCTGTCCTCGCTTGCTCGCATGCCCGCCGGGTGGGCGGCTACCCCGGGCAGCTGTGCTCCCTGCGATGCCGGGACCCAGACGGCTCCGGATCCGTGGCCCCTTCATTTCCACAACCCGCTTCCGCAGCTGCCGTGGCAGGAGAAGAAAGCGCCGGCAAGTCCCACCCCGCACGTGCACGCGTTAGCCCAGCCCGGCCCGGCCAGATGGCAAGCGGGAGTCATACTCTGACAGACTTGGGATCTAATCTGCAGGTGAGATGGACAGGGCTTCAGAATACACTGCATATGGGAAGCGAGGGGAGCAGGAGGCGTGGAGGTTAACGACACACAAGGCAGCCTCATAATTAATTCTCTGATACTGTGCAGAAACGCTTTCTAAAAACACTGTCCACACAGCATACAGAGGCTGGCAGGATCCCTTTATCCTGATCCGATTCTTCCTCCCCTCCCCCACTGCCTTCCTCCTCCCTCCTCTGCCTCCACGCCCGACCTTCTGTGCTTTCCAAGTGTATCATCGTACCTTCCAAGGATTTGTTTATTTCGAACTTGCTGTGTCTTTTACTCAGGCAGCACCACTAATGAAGCGAATTACCAAGCCAACAGTGCTCTGCATTATGATGGCTTTGCGATATTGAATTGTGAAACTGTGACCAGCAGGCACCAATGGGGTTGAGCATCCTCCAATGTTCCTTAAATCGGAGAGGATCTTTGTTAATAAAAAGTCAGGACAGCGCTGCCCAACTGAAATCACAAACAGACCCACGGAAAGCAAATGAGATTATCTGGTATAGAGTGAAGACGAGAGCAGGAAGTCAGAGGAAAAACACATGGTCTGCGGTTTGGGTACGGCCATCCTTTACGGTTTCCTTTTTGGAAAGCTTTACTCAATAAGGTAGTTACAGGGATGCTACAGAGGGAATGTTTGTGTCCCCCAAGAATTCATATGTAGAAATTCTGACCCTTTGGCAGGTGGGGAAAGTCATGGGGGGGCTTCATGAATGCAATCAGTGGCCTTATAAAATCAGTCTGAACATGCACCCCAATGTGTATAGCAGCACTATCGACAATAGCCAAAGTATGGAAAGAGCCCAAATGTCCATCGACAGATGAATGTATAAAGAAGATGTGGTGTATATATACAATGGAGTATTACTTGGCAATCAAAATGAATGAAATCTTGCCATACCCAACTACATGGATGGAACTAGGGAGTATTATGCTCAGTGACATTAGTCAGAGAAAGGCAAATATCATATGACTTCACTCATATGCTCAATTTAAGATACAAAACAGATGAACGTAAGGGAAGGGAAGCAAAAATAATATAAAAACAGTGAGGGGGCAGGTTCTGCGCTGACAGCTCAGAGCCTGGAGCCTGTCTTCGGATTCTGTGTCTCCCTCTCTCTCTGACCCTCCCCTGCTCACGCTCTCTCTCTCTCTGACTCTTTCAAAAGTAAATAAAAAAAAACCTTAAAAACATTTTTTTAAATAGGGAGGAGGATAAAACATAAGAGACTCTTAAAGACAGAGAACAGACAGAGGGTTACTAGAGGGAGAGGGTAGGCTAAATGGGTGAGAGGCATTAAGGAATCTACTCCTGAAATCATTGTTGCACTATGTGCTAGTTAACTTGGATGTAAATTAATAAATAAGCTATTAATAAAATTAATTAAAATTTGTACAAATTCCCATTAAAGAGAATACATAAAAATAAATAAAATCAGCCTGAGATGCCCAGTCCCCTTCTGCCACGTGAGGTTACAGTGACAGAAAGGCTGTCTATCAGGAAATGAGCCCTCCCCGATCTGAAGGTGCCACAATCTTGGACTTGCAGTCTCCAAAACAGAAAAAGGCATTTCGGTTGCTTATAATCCACTTAATCTATAGTATTCCATTATAGCAGCCTCAATGGACTAAGACAAAGGCTTACATGGGTGTGTATAAAAACAGACAGAAGTTGGGACCTCTGGGTGGCTCAGTCAGTTAAGCGTCCGACTGCAGCCCAGGTCATGATCTCACAGTCTGTGAGTTCAAGCCTTATGTCAGGCTCTGTGCTGACAACCCAGAGCATAGAATCTGCTTTAGATCTGTGTCTCCCTCTCTCTCTGCCCCTCTCTTGCTCGCACTCTGTCTCACTGTCAAAAATAAACATTAAAAAATTTGTTTGAACCCACCCAGAAGTCACTAAATACAAGTCAGCTTCATATGCTCCTAAATGCATCATTGTATTCCTTCCTCAAACCAGTCACAGTTATGAACACAGGGGTCAGAAACTTCTCTGGCTCCTAGAAGCTGCTTCACCATGAGAGGAACAGAAAGGGAAGTCCCTGGAGTTCTCTTTGCTCTGTTTTTTTCCTGTCCCCCTCTCATTCAGAGACTTCAAAAGTTTTCTTCCTTTTCATCTAACGTCCTTAAAACCTGCCTAGGAAGATATTAAGATACTCGCGGGCAGAATCTGTAACCTTCACACATTTGTCTAGCTGAGCCATCTGACTGGTATAGCCCTTTTGCTGCCCTCTAGAGAAGTCTCGTCGTTCATGGTATTTTCAACTGTGTTTGTTATTCAAGATAGAAACACAAATTAACAATAGAACAGCCACGTTTTGAAATGCTTGAACACCTGAGACCCTAAGAGACATCAGGACCCCTGGGAGACGTGGTGAGCATTAGGTCTTTCGGGGAGAAGGTGCGATCATCTGGTTAGGCTAGCCCGTCAGACTGGCCGAATAAGTAAGAGTTAGATGTGCCTTGCATCTGAGCTCCTTAGAAGAACCACGAAGGAGTTACTTGCTCTTGGAAGAGGAAAAGAAGAAACCTTCGCAGTTCTGATCTGAGAGAGGACATGACCTGTAGACAGGCCGTATCTGAGAAGCTGGCCCCCAGCGCCACCATAAACCTCTGAGTCCTCTCTAACTTCTGGATTTGGGGATATCTCTCAGACAAGTCAAAAGAGAAAAGGTGATCAAGGTATAAGTGGGAATTCTAAAGACCCGGAGTCACCGCCAACCTGGTGGAACAAGCATCGCCACAAGACAAGTGGGGCTGATATGTAACCCAGAAGGGATTCCCGGGGATCAGGCTCAACGGCCCATCTGGAAGTAGCAGCTGTCAAGGAGAACTGGAAAAAGGAAGCTACAGAGGTGAAGCACATCACAGGCTGCTGTGGGGGCGCTCCCATGCGGGCAGAAGTCCGGGACATCAATGGAAGGGGGCCCCCTAAACCAAACTCCAGTTTGTAGTCTGAGCATTTGAGTCTAGGGAGGGAAAAAGCACAGGAGTCAGAGGGCTGCCAGATAAGCTCCAAAAACCAAAGCCAGGCTTTTCTCGGGCTCCCAATAAGAATTCTATTTCTGGGGGTACCTGGGTGGCTTAGTCGGTTAAGCGTCCGACTTTCGCTTGGGTCATGATTTCGCGGTTCGTGGGTTCGAGCCCCGCGTCGGGCTCTGTGCTGACTGCCAGCTCAGAGCCTGGAGCCTGCTTCAGTCTGTGACTCCCTCTCTCTCTGACCCTCCCCTGCTCACGCTGTCTCTCTCTCTCTCTCCTAGAAATAATTAAAAAAAAAAAAAAAGAATTCTATTTCTGTCGACTCTGAGACTTGTTTTTAAATTTCAATTTTATTTCAATTTTCTGGTGAAGGCTCTTCTAACATCCTTCTTACCATAATTAGGTAAAGACGGGATGAGGCGACATAGGATCTCCTGAGCGACACAGCTTGCCCCCAAGACAAGTCACAGAAGAGACATGGACCATCCTCTTAGAGATGCACTAGAACTTGGACCAAGTCAGCGCTTGCAGCCTCCCAGACCAGAGGGCAGAGATGGTTCTAACAACCCCACCAATGCCTCTTTAATCACCCCCATTGTGAGATCACAATCTCTGCTCATGAGCCACCGTGCAAGACTGCCTACCTGCTCATTTTTGACATTGGTGGCATCTTTACAGCACTCTCAGTTACCTGCTCCCTTAGCACTCTGCCACTTCCGCCCTGCAAAGCTGCAGTAATGGAGGAAGACAGCCCCTGGCGTGCTACACGGCTGCACCTGACCCCTGAGGACTGCAGGGAGAAAAATCATACAGGTACGTGATTGGTGCCTTGATGAATGTGTAGTGTCTGATTCGTTCGGCCTTTTGTCCACCTTGATGATTCTGTTACATGTCACCAGCTATCTTCTCTTCCCATTCTCCTCAATGGCCACCTACCCATTCACGGTTCTCTGCCCTCCGACCTTCTCCCTTAGTCATGAGTCCTACCTCGGAGAAAAATGTCACTGCCATGTGTCAACTGATCTTTAGGGATCAGACATCCTTATTCCCCTTCTTAGAAGAAAAAGTCTTTCTGTTCCACAAAAGGGTAATCCACCTGCCATCCCATCCCTCCCCGTCTCCCCTGAGATCGGGACCCACCTCCTTCAGTTTGCTCTCCACTGAACCTTCACCCTTTCCCTCCCACTGCCCCCTCCTCTTCCTCAGGCTCAGCTCTCCACCATCTCAAGGTCAAAACCAAACCAAACGCATTCTGCTATTCTTCACCTACTGCCTTGCCTCTCCTTCAAATTGCACCCCACTTCGTTCACTTTTCTTTTCCCACAAATCCATGAAACCACCCTGGGAAAGCACCACCAGAGCCGGGGTTATTTTAGTCTGACTTTACATCCCACGATCTGAACTGCAAACCCCCCCACCCCCACCCCCACCCCCACCCCCCCCGCACTCGGCTCCTGTCACAGTCCTTTCTCCCTGTTCTTCGGGGTTCTTCTTGTTCTGACTGTTACTTTTATATAACTGGCTGGTCTTCACTGACAGCTTTCCCCAGGACTCCCTCCGGATCGCCCTGTCTTTCAGCCCACCTGTTTTCTCCAAACATCTCAACCAACCTCGCTTCCCCTCTGCTCCATCCTCACCGCCCCTGGGGGGCTGTTGCGCATACACACTTGATCCTGTCACTTCCCTGTGCAAAGTCCATCCGGGAACCCCCTCCATTCCCCTCAGGACATGCTCCACACTCCTTGACTAGACGCACAGAGCCACCTAGGATGAGGCCCCGAAGACGCCGGGCTCATCTTTGGCTGACAGTTTGCCAACTACTAAATGGCATAAATTCTCCATTCCATGCAAATCTCACATTATGGATTCTGACGGCTTTTATTATTTAATTAGGGAATTTGTTTGGTTCTGGCAACCCAGACTTCAGGCACATCTTCAATCACTTCAGTGTGTCAGGGGAAAAAAACTCTTTAATAAGAATTGGAGGTGGAAACATACACAAAAACAAGCATGTCCGCCAGCACTATCTGTGCAGCTGAGGTGCCTTTCAGAAATTTTGTCTTTTAAGTCAGCCTTGAGTTGAGAGTGATCACCTTACAAAACCACCTGGCAAAATTTCACAGAATAGTAGGAAGCTTAAGGACCACACAGCTCCTGCCAGGGGATAAAAATTAAGCTTCTGATGATGCAAAAAAAAAATCTCTTAAAAAAAAAAAAGAAGTGATTCAATCCCTACAAAATAATATCACCGGTACTCGGTGGGCATACACTGGGTTCTTTTATTTTTTTTTTAATTTATTTCTGAGAGAGAGAGAGAGAGAGAGAGAGACAGCATGAGCAGGGGAGGGTCAGAGAGAGAGGGAGACACAGAATCTGAAGCAGGCTCCAGGCTCTGAGCTTTCAGCACAGAGCCCAATGTGGGGCTCGAACCCACAAACTGTGAGATCATGACCTGGGCCGAAGTCAGACGATTAACTGACTGAGCCACCCAGGCGCCCCCCACTGGGATCTTGAAAACACAGAGTTTACATCACCTTCTGAGCATGACTTGCAATTAATGCCATTATGACATTGTCTCCCTGACAAGTAAAACATCCCAAGGAATAATCTGCCTGTAGGTGACTAAGGAATTTCGGGAACATGCAAATTCTATGTATAGTGGACAGAAAGGGGACAAAACTGGAGGGTGCGTCTAAATGAAAACCTTAAAACCTGATCAATTTTACTCTCTCTGAAGAAAGAATGTTTTAACAGAAGGAGAATGCAGCCTAAAATGGAAAGAGCCCCACAAATGGAAAGTTTTCCATTTACTTCTCATGCTCCCAGCTTCTAGGAAGAGGAGCTGATAAGCCAGGAGCACCTCCTGACCACCAGTGGAACCTCCCCGCCCCCCCCAAAGACATATAAGAGGTGACGGTCACCATCTGTGCCCTGACTTCATTGTCATCAAGCACTTGTGGGGATGAGCACTGGGTATTATATGGAAACCAACTTGACAATAAACTATTTGTTAAAAATAAAAAAAAGGTTCTAATTATAATGTGACCCCCTCACCTTGGTTTCCCTGAGAGATAAAGGCCAAGTACCAAGTCCAATGCATACCTTGATTATTCTATTCTATTCTATTCTATTCTATTCTATTCTATTCTATTCTATTCTATTCCTATTCTAGCAGTTTGGTTAACACAAGTCTACCTTTAAATACCAATCACACAAAGGAACTGACAAAACCAAGGCTTGGTGCCTTGCAGAGATGAGGGGCAGACCCTGGGCTGCCTCTTTATTCACCCGTTCACCATGGATCAATGGAGCCCATAGCCTGGGCCACTGGGAACAGTGGCTATTGGAGATATGACAGTGGACAGGACCGCGTCCTTGCTGCCTTGGAGCCAAGAGTCTGGTGAGGAGGATGGACAGGTAAACGCACACTTATCATGCTGACTTTGCAGAATGAGTGCTGGCTATTTTCTGTAGTCATATTAATTTCAAGGAACCATGAATCTGTGTTTTGACGGATGTCATTTAATTCAAAACAACATAAGTGCATTTAAAACGACCACACAGGGGCGCCTGGGTGGCTTAGTCGGTTAAGCGTCCAACTTTCGCTTAGGTCATGATCTCGCGGTTCGTGGGTTCGAGCCCCGCGTCGGGCTCTGTGCTGACTGCCAGCTCAGAGCCTGGAGCCTGTTTCAGTCTGTGACTCCCTCTCTCTCTGACCCTCCCCTGCTCACGCTCTCTCTCTCTCTCCTAGAAATAAAACATTAAAGAAATAAAATAAAATAAAAAATAAATAAAACGACCACACAGAGCTTCACTCTTTTACACATGAACACTGAAGCCAACTGAAATCACAGACGTCTCTGCAAAAAAAAAAAAAAAAAAAAAAAAAAAAAAAAAAAAAAAAAAAAAAAAAAAAAAAAAAAAAAAAAAAAACAACCTCTTGCTAACTTGGTTTCACCTTAATGTTTGCCTGTCTTTGGTTACCCTTGACAGAGATTAATTGGGTAGCTCTCTCCCACTAAATCAGTAGCCATAATGTATTTGGGCCCCCTACCACTGTTGAAAGATAGCTTTCAAAAATCCAAAATCATAAATCTCATACAGATATAAAATGAACACGTGTAAAAGATTTTATTCTATTCATAAGGAGAGGTTCGGTTCAAAGGAGAATCCACAGTATGGACACATCTATAGACCAGGAATAGTGAGACGAATGTGCAAATAAGGGCAAAACTGGTGGAGAGGGGTGGGGAAACCCACTGGACCTCTACCAGGCAGGACATCATATGCCTGCTGCTGAGTTAACTACAACTTCCGGAGTTGTTAAACTGCTCCTGAAGGATCAGGACCAGATAACTCAGAGGTGCGTGATCCGAACAATGCAAACTTAACCAACGAAGCACTGAATTTTCCCTTGACCATTTACGGTATCACTGCTCATCACTGTAACGTGGAAGGAAAGATCCATAGTAATGAGTCTCATAGACTTGCACTTCTGGTAAATTTCACCCCTTTCGCCCCACAGCTTGCCCTGAAGGGAAGAGGCAGGCTGGGCGCAGGTGCGCAGGTGTGAGTCCTACTGGGCAGACAGGAAGCACTAACGTGAGTACCCCTTACCCTGATGCCTCCTCCTAGTAAGTTTTCATCCACTTATCCCTGACCCCATGGGCTCCTTATAAATCCCCCATTCTCCTATTGACCTCTGGGTTGAGCCCAATCTGTCTCCCCTAAACACCCCACAGCAGGGACCCCCATACCTAACTGGCGGAACTGAATAGTCTGCTTTACCGCTTTAACAAGCATCATGAATAATTTTTTCTTTAACAGAGCTATTTTGCAATTCTATAAATTGCAGCTGGCTGACAGCAACGCAAAATAATTCCTGTCGATGAGCATACAAATGAATTATGTCCAGTGGAGAGACAACTCTCCCCCACACCGGGAAAATTAGGTTTGCCTCCCTTTGAACATTCATCTCAATATTCTTGATCTATAAATCTGTCTGTTCCTTTGAACTGGTTGTAACACCTTACCAGTCTCTTTACGGATGAGTTCAACGAAGTCTCTCAAAGGTGTTTGTTGTCCTATCTATATGAAAGGCATGATTTTACCTTTTTGACAAAATTATATTCTAATGCTCTGACTGAGAGTGTTGAAGATATTATGGAATTGAATAAAGAGATCACCCTGACCAAGAAGATAAACTCCGGCGGCAAACCGACCATGGTTCTGAGCCACTGCACGCTAGATGCTTAGCCCCCAAGAAAGTTATTTAACCCCTCTGTACTTTCAGCTTCGAGTGCAAAATGGGGATAATATTATCTCTTTGACAGATTTGATGCAGTTTGTAAGAGACAACGCAGGAACGCACTCAGCACAGTGGCTGGAACTGAGAGCTCACTTAAGCAGGACTCAGCAGAAGCGCTCCGGGGGCTGTCAGTTTTGAGGGTGCCCCTTACAGTAACACTCCTCAAACTGCAATGTGCCTAGGAATCACCTGGGAGATTAACTAAAATGCAGATTCTGAGTCAGGAGGTCTGGGATTGGGCCTAATAGCTTGCATTTCTTTCTCTTTTTTTAAGTGTGTTTATTTTGAGAGAGAGCATGGGGGTGAAAGGGGCAGAGAGAGAGGGAGAGAGAGAATCCCAAGCAGGTTCTGTGCTGTCAGTGAGGAGCCCAATTTGGGGCTTGATCCCACAAACCGTGAGATCATGACCTGAACAGCCGGATGCTTAATGCTGAGCCACCCAGCCCCACCCCCCGATATTCTGCATTTCTACCAAGCCCCCAGGGGATGCCAATCCTACTGAACTGAGCATCACATTTTGAGTGACAAAGTCTTAATTTTTTAAGACTCTTTTTTCAATTGTTTTTTAACGTATTTAACTATTTATGAGAGAGAGAAGGAAAGCGGGGAATGGCAGAAAGAGAGGGAGACACAGAATCCAAAGCAGGCTCCACACTCTGAGTTGTCAGCACAGAGCCTGATGTGGCGCTTGAACCCACAAACCGTGAGATCATGACCCGAGCTGAAGTCAGGCACTTAACTGACTGAGCCACCCAGGTGCCCCAACAAAGTCTTAATCTTAATCAATGATCAAGTTCTTCTACCCTGATCGTTTTCTAGAATAGACTTTCAAAAATAGCCTAGAATAAGACTTTCAAAAAACGTAGGACAGTCTTAGAGCCAGATGCATTCGTGGGGGAAAATGATGAAATAATTTGAAAAATTACAAGAGTAAAATGAGCCACGTGACCGTGTCACTAACAAGAGTTTGTTGCTGTTTTAAATTTTCAGATGAAGAGCTCAACAAAGGAAATACTGTAAGAGGAGATGTATGGTACTGAGAATATTTAACGTAAGTGTTTTCCTCAATCAAGACATAGCCCTCAGCCTCCCGGGAGCTCTGCTAGAGAGACCACTCAACTAATACCTCCATGCAGCTCCATCTGACCATCAAACGCAACCCTCCGATGGGGACCATTCCAGCAAACTGGATGGTAGGTGAAGCATATGGCCTTTTCTGAGAAAAGGCCAATGGACATGAGTTGCAAATGTCTCTAAAATGGCATTTAAAATCCATGCTTAAGTGTCCATATTAGCTATGCAATCTCAATCAAAGCTCCTCATCTCAACTGAAAAATAAACAAATTTCTCTGTCAACTAAATATTTCCTCAATAAAACTTGGAGAAGTGAATAGTAAGATAAAAATTTTAATGGGAAAATAACTTTTATCTACATTCCATGCTGAGCCTCTAGTGGTCTTTGAGGTAGCCCAGGGTCACCAGATGACATTTAACCATTTAACAAACTGACTGAGTGGCTCAGTCAGTTAAGTGTCCGATTTCAGCTCAGGTAATGATCTCGCGTGGTTCGTGAGTTCGAACCCCATGCTGGGCTCTGTGCTGACAGCTTGGAGCCTGGAGCCTGGAGTCCCAGAATCTGGGACTTCAGATTCTGTGTCCCCCTCTCTCTCTGCCCCTCCCCTGCTTGCACTCTGTCTCTCTCTCTCTCAAAAAAAAAAAAAAAAAGAAATGTTAAAAAAAAGAATTAAAAACTATGTAAATAATTAAACCATAACTACGGTTTTAAAATAATCTCAGTCATGAAAGAGTAAAATCTGCCTTATAACCTATAGGTCCATGGCTCACTTTTATAAAATCATATTTCATATTCATTTTCAGGGAAGCATAAGACTCAAACACTGGGAACCTCATGAAGACGATTTCATGGATTCTTCTTTAAAAAAACAAAATGAACAAAGCTGGTGCAAAGGCTTTTGATCATACGAGCAAGGAGGAATTTACTCAATACAAACGGCTGTGGGGACTGGGGACCACTGTGGAGGAGCTGCCTAAACAAGCTTGAAGCTCCAGGGAAAAAATATGCTATGAGAGCATAAACACCCCAAAAGCTAGGCACTAAACACATCTGAGCAGGGAGCAAAAGCCAATTTTACTGGTTTAACATTCAAAAATAGTGGATGGTGGGGCACCTGGGTGGCTCAATCGGCTAAGCGTCTGACTCTTGGTTTTTTTTTTTTTTTTTTTAAATATTTTTATTTATTTCTAGGAGAGAGAGAGACAGCGTGAGCAGGGAAGGGTCAGAGAGAGAGGGAGTCACAGACTGAAACAGGCTCCAGGCTCTGAGCTGGCAGTCAGCACAGAGCCCGACGCGGGGCCCGAACCCACGAACCGCGAGATCATGACCTGAGCGAAAGTCGGACGCTCAACCGACTAAGCCACCCAGGCGCCCCATCTGACTCTTGGTTTTGACTCAGGTCATGATCTCGCAGCTTCCTGGGTTCAAGCCCCACATCTGGATCTGCACTCGCAGCACGGAGCGTGGTTAGGATTCTCTCCCTGTCTCCCTCTCTCTCTGCCCCTCCCCTACTTAGGCTGTCTCTGTCTCTCTCAAAATAAATACAGTAAAAAAAAAAAAAAGTAGTAGATGGTGATATATCTTATAAAAGTTATGTGAGTTTACTTGTGGAATTAAGGTTAGTGTCACCATAACAAAAATCAGTGCAAAATACATCTTCTAGAAATCATGTCCAAACATTTGGGAGTATCTTAGATATGAAATGAAATGGCAATAAGGATGTGTCATAAGAAAATAAAAGTAGCCAATAGAATACTTCATCTTACTGCGGCAATTTTCTAAATGTGAAATGAGGCAAAGGGTACATTATTCTGTCACAGAATAATGATGATTTTCAAAATCCTGAAATTACTTCATTCAGTTTAGCAGGAAGTACACAGAACCTCCCTATCAATCAAGAATTTTTGTGTGACTCGTGTGTTGTAAGACGATGATGAAAAACGATAAACTAGAATTAGTTCAAAAAGTAACTTCTGGAATTTGCCCTTGATTCACCATTAATATGTTTCTACATCTGCCTTTGACATGACTGTGTCTTCATCTCTCAGGGGCCCCTTTTAATAAATCAGAACAAATGCATGAATGGGTAAATGATAACTAAAACTGAGGTACCGTAAGACTATAACTCATGGATGGGGAATAAAAATGGATTCTGGACCCATTCAGAGAGAAAAGTAAGAGAAAATTCTAGGAAAAAAAAATTAACAGGAAGAATTAGAACCAAAAGGATATCCTGGTTCACCCCCAGGTAATTATAAGATTTAATTACCCAGAAGAACCTAGTATCTGTTCATTTTATTTGAGACTTTACTGTATTGAAAATGATGGTGTCCAATTGTTCTTATTAATACTGAATGAAAGCGTAAGAATATTGGCTAACTGAATTTACTGAGCTTAGGTAAACCGTAATTAGGAAGCGTTAGGAGAGTATCCTAAGAGACCTATCCATCTCAAAATGGAGCGGTATAATTACAGATGAAATTCAACAAGGAAACAGCACAACATAATAATCCCTGAAAAGATGGAACACAATTACTGGAATGTGCTGTTGGGTTCTGCGCAGTGCAGTCGATCACGTCTCCTTCCATGCAACTTCAGAGCAATAACCCTACTCAACAAACCTCAGCTTCTGATTACATTAAAATCTATTAATCTCCTATCTGACATTCACAATCTGCCGCCTGATCAAATGTCCTGCTGTTATCTCACTTAAAATCTGGAATAATCTGAATCTAGTTCAATCAGAGCTCCCGTGTCTGGGTATGGATTCTGGGAGGGAGTGGATGTTGACTTTTCGCTTTGCTGTCTTGCACTTGGGCCTGGCCGACCTCACGGGCTCTGTCTCCATTTGTGACAGGACCTCTCTCCCTGGGCTCAGCTTCTCTCTGGAGGCCATCTCCTCTTGCTTGTTGACTAGGTCTTAGTCCCATTTTCTACTCGTCTGGAAAACTAGACTCTATGAATAGGATCATACACAGTAATGAGTTCTAATGAGTTTTTGACGTACTGCACTTCAGAGTAAACGTATTTGTGTTTAAAAAATGCTTTTAAGGATGTTTTCTTCTGTCCCTAAGCCCAACCCCATTTGCAAAGAGAGCCCCTCTCTGGTCTCGGCTGAGTACTGCGATCACTTTGAGCCTCTGGCTCAGGGAAATTAGTAATCCAATCAAAGGTTCTAAAGTAGGGGTTGAGACTCTGAAGCAGCCCCCAGTGTTGGACAAAGATGGAGCTCAAGCCATACCATGGGAGCCCCCATTCCCACGTCCAGTGTCTGACAAGGCCACACACACAGGGATGACCCTGAGGGGGGACCAATGTGCTATGAATCCCCAATGTGAGCCTCAGGGCTCCATCCACAGCTCTACCAAAATGGCTGCATCAGTTCGAAACTGCATGTTCCCAATACACAGGCCTTTTTGATACTTTGTCTATAAGAACTTCCCAGGAATCAGTGTGTAATCTATGTACATGCAGATTAACATAACAGAATCGAGGAGAAGTTCAGATAAAGGCACATGCAGTGCTAGCGTTTTGTTATCTAACATACCTCTTTTTTCAATTCTATAAAAAATGGAATCTGTTCTATCTATTCTATCCACTGAATGCATTTTTTTAAAATTCAAGAAATACAATATTCAGAATGATTGCTTTTATTACAGCTATGGGTTTTTCCCTAGGCAATGAATGATTCCATCTAATTCAACTGCTTATTATCTTTTTTTCTCAACTCCTGTATTTCTTTCCCAGTAATAACATATATTTTCTCAAGTTTTAAAATCTCTTTATTAGACACAATTGAATGTAATTTGGGATTTACAAGTCTTATCACATTCTGATTCTGCCTGAGCAGTTCTGAACACAAGAAGTACAGACTGTATGTATTTCTTCAGAGTACCTCTAACTTTGTGCTTGAGATTTGTGAAGTAAAAATTGTGGTTCTTTGACATCTTTTCCATCTAGTCACTGCTGCTGCATCTGGAAAACACCAGAAGCCTTCCTTGTCCAATGCCTCACTCTGAGACTTCTCACTTAAGGGGTTGTTTGAAATGGGCCATTTTGCCGAGGGGGCTGGCCACAAGGCTAAAACTAAGGAGAACCAATACTTTTGGATTCAATGATTCACTCATTCATAAACTTAAGTTCAGGAGCTATCATTTACATATGATGATTTTGTTCACTGGTGTGAGAGCTAGACTGTGGGGCCTTAAGGAAATCGAGATATAGTATATCCACTGTATTATTTTAGTTGACCAACCCGATACCTCAATTTACCATTTACCAAGCATTTTCACTTAATACTCGGAATAATCCTGTGAAGTGAGTATTTCTATCACCACTCTCCTATACCAAATCTAATTTATTGCTGCTAATCTTAATATGTTCTACTCACTTACCTAGTATCTTCCTTACAACCCTTCTTTCATTGTATGGAAACTTTTCTCCTATACACACACCCACCTTCATTTCTCTCCCTGCCCAACTCATGCCCCCCAAAACATTCTGAATTCCCTTGCCTCTCTCTTTCCATTGCCCTCGCCTGGAAAATTCAGAACTCTGAATATACCCCACTCTCTGCCATCTGGGCCTCTCCCCGACCAGCCAAATCTTGCTGGAGAAAAGAGCACACAATTCCAGTGAATGACTGCACTTCACATTTGGCTCTGCAAACTTCAGATTGATTCCTGGCAGGCCCTACTGTTTCCCTGAGAAACTTCAATCTCTTTTAAAATCATTAGTTCATTTCTTGTCTGTTCCCACCTCCCCAGCCCCCATCTCTACAGTCACCCCAGCCGATGGCCTCACCTCACACATCAGTGAAGAAACAGAAGCCCACAGAGGACAATGCTTTCACACACCTCTGGCTAGATCTAAAACCTCTCAGCTTGTGTGCCTCTGCTTGTCTGCCTGGGCTTGTCTGCCCGGCCATCACAAAATACCTCGGACTGGGTGGCTTCAACGACAGGCATTTATTTTCTCACAGTTCTAGAAGCTAAAAGTCCAAGATCAAACCATCAGGCTTGGTTTCTGGTGAGCTCTCTTCCATGCCCGCAGATGGTCACATTCTCACTGTGTCTTCGCATGGCCTTATCTCTGTGTGCGCACATGCAGAGAGAGAGTTCTCTGGTGTCTCTTTTTCTTTGTCTAAGGACAGCAGTCCTATTGGATGAGAGCACCGCCATTTACCTCATTTAACCTTAACTGCCGCTCTAAATACTCGCATGTTGGGTGTTAGGGCGTCAGCGAGTCAACTTTGGCGAAGACACAAGTCTGTCCCTAACCGAGACCGTCTTTTATGCTTACCATGAGTTACAACAGAAGAATGTCTCTGCTCCTATCAAAAGCCAACAGCCCCCACTTGCTCTGGATCCCCAGCCCTTACCACCTGCTTAAGAATATCATTGATGGGGCGCCTGGGTGACTTAGTCAGTTAGGCATCCAACTCTTGATTTTGGCTCAGGTCATGATCTCACAGTTCCTGAGTTTGAGCCCCGCGTTGAGCTCTGCACTGACAGTGCAGACCCTGCTTGGGCTTCTCTCTCTCTCTCTCTCTCTCTGCCCTTCTTGTTCTAAGTAAACAAAAAAACAAAAAAAAAGAAAAAAAAGAAAAGAACATCACTGACCCACTCATCTCCTCTTTCTAGTACACAACCAGCATCCAGCCCTCTTCCTGGGTCATTCTTGCAAGCATTCCAATATGCTCCTCCAGGCCTCACAATCCCTCTCCATCGCCCAGCTGCCTTCTCTGCCCCCCTTTAAAACACTTCCTTCCCCCAAGCACTGTCTAAATCACTGCCTCCCCCTCCTCAACAGTTTTTTCACTCATCAAAACCACTCAAATCTGGCTAATACTGCTTATCTCGGGAGTCTGGGTGGCTCAGTCGGTTAAGTGTCCGACTTTGGCTCAGGTCATGATCTCACACTCGTGGGTTCAAGCCCCACGTCAGGCTCTCTCTGCCCCTCTCCCACTCACACTCTCTCTCTCAAAATAAACACAATAAAAAAATTTAAAAATGAATAAATCAACAAAATAAAACTGCTTATCTCAAAGGCACCACAACATCCCAACATGCTCCAGATTCAACGGAAACTTTTTTTTTTCTAGGAGAGAGAGAGAGACAGCGTGAGCAGGGGAGGGTCAGAGAGAGAGGGAGATACAGACTCTGAAATTGGCTCCAGGCTCTGAGCTGGCAGTCAGCACAGAGCCCGACGCGGGGCTCGAACCCACGAACCGTGAGATCATGACCTAAGCGAAAGTCAGACGCTTAACCGACTAAGCCACCCAGGCGCCCCTCAACGGAAACTTCTTATTTCACACACTTGTTCAGTTGCCCACTCCCTTCCCTGAAAACTCTCCTCTCACTGGAGCCATGATGTCACACTCTCCTGGGTCTTTCTGCTTGCTTCTCTTTCGAACCCTCAAATCTTGGAATGCCCTAGAACTTGCTCCTGTATCATGTGCCATGATCCTCTCTTGCCCAGCTATTTCTAAAGCTAAGTGATTTTAACCCTGTTTCCCAGCTTTCCCTGTCTCTCTGGCGGTGACACCGAAATTTATATGTGCACCTCTGACCTCCCCCTGGGCTCCAGACTCATTTATACAGTCCAAGCGCCTATGTGACCGTTCCTCTTGGATGTCTAACATCCTTGTCAAATGCAGCATCTCCAAAACATAACCCTTGACTTCCTTCTCCCTTTTCCTGACTTTCCCATCTCAGTGGATGGCAATGAACTGCCCAAACCAAAACTTTAATCATCCTTGACGTCTCCCCTTGTCTTATCTTCTACACCCAGTCTTTTGGCAATTCGGCCTCAAATCCATCCACTTCTCTTTATCTCTACGTCTGTCACTCTAGCCCGAGGCACCTCATCTCTCCCCTGGACTGCACGCAGCCTCCTATCTAGTCTTTCCGCTTCCACTCCTGCCCCACTGCCATCCAGTCTCTATGCGGCGACCAGAAGAATCTTTCGCAAACATAAATCATATATTTTGTCTTTCTCTTACACAAAACCCCTCCGTGAGGTCACTTACCATTAGAACGAAACTCAGAATCATCACCAAGGCTTGCGTCCCACGTGATCTAACTGACCGGGCCTCTCCTCCTACTCTGTCCCGCATCTCCCTCACCTCCCCAGCCCTACTCTCTACGCTCCATTCTTTCTGCTTCTCACACATGTCAAGGTCAGGGTCTCTGTAACTGCTGCTCCCTCTGCCTTGAAAATTCTTTCCCGTCATTCAGGTCTTCGCTCAAATGTCAGCCCCTCAAAGTGATTTTTCCTACTCCTTGTCTAAGGCAGCGACCCTCACCCCTCCCCAGCTTCGACTTTCTATTTCCTTCAGACTGCTGATCTCCGTGAACTCCAAGAGTGGAGGGCTCTGGTCTCCCGTGCTACGCTTCATGCTCTAGCTTCAGCACCAAGCACACAGCTGGCATACAATGAAACTCACTGCAAGAATGAAATTGGTCACACACTCTCTCCCTCCTCCAGGACGCCAAAGGAAGCCCATAATTGCCTTCCTCCATCTTCCACGTGTGTCCCCACCCCATTTCTCTCCTAAGGAGAGCTCTCTCAGCCAGCCCGGTCCTCGGCTCTTTGTACATCAGAATCAGAGAGTTGACAGAGAATTAATAGAGGAAGATAGAACCTGAAAGGCTTAGGAAGGGAAAAACTTGGGAGAAATCAGCTGTCAGTCAAAAATAATAAAGAATAGAGGTCTGAGTGAAGAGGTAGGGGGGAAGCAATGGGAAGGGAAAAAAATGCACGTGGTCTAGATGTAAGCGAGAGAGTTCTTTCCCCACTCGTCAAATCTGACTCTCTGGAGGGGGTGGGAAACAAAAACCTGAGAAGAGTCAACAGAAGACAAACAGCAGAGCTGAGGCTTCTGAATCAGATCCCTTTTTATGTATTTCAAGAGGAAGGAAAATAAGAATGCATTTTTTTTTTCATGTTGAACTGTTCTTCAAATACCAGCTTGGAGTTGAACTACGTGGGCCCATGATTTCCAAAGGGAAGAAAATAAAGCTCTGAACAATCATGTGAAATGACCGCAGTCATTCAGTTAACAGTGGCCAAATGAGGAAGCCAGGGCTTTTGCCTACAGGGCCCGAGTTTCTATGCCGAGGCCACCTTCATCCTTCCAAAACGAGAAATGAGGTTCACTGCACGTACCCTGTTCCTAATCAACAACATGGCCTCCTTTTGTTACGTCCTGTCTAAATGCTCACCATAATTTAAGTCAAGCTCTCCAATTCATGGTCTCCAAAGTATCTTTCTGGCTCTTCCAAATATCGAAATAGCATCGGTTCCATTTTTTGTTTTTGATCACCACTCCTCTGTGATTCCTAAAACATTACCAGTAGTGGGTATCCAATTCCATGAGTAAAGAGCACTTAGTTCCTGGAAGATGATCTGTCTACATCTTCAGAAGGGGATTATTTAATGTGACAGGGTGATCTCTGACCAGCTCTCCACCTGTCTGGGGTTCCCATTCTTCTTTACTGTGAGCTGCCGCCTTACTGGAAGTTCATTGCTCTTGAAAGAAGCTGGAAATGAGAGTGGAATGGGGCAGTTCTGATTTCCCCAGTTTCAGGGAACAGGATCCCATCGGCCTCAAGCACAGAGTACACCCTTTTCTCATTCTCTCTGAAAACATGGCTATGGAAACACACCAGAGGTCATCAGAAGTCACCATCCTCCAGGCTTCTCATGACCCCTCCACCCCTGAGGCGCATCTTTGCGGGACGCCCTTACTTCATCTTTCCACCCACTTTTCCTGGCTCCGAGGTCATGCAGTCATCCGCGGTCTAAGGGCACCTCCCAACTTTCTTCATTTGCATTTCAGTCATCAGAATTTTTTAGTGGCTTTCCCACATGGCAACCCTTAACTGGACACCTGTGTTCCCTAAACAGAGAGGAATGAGGTTGTGAAATGGTAACTATGGTATGGATCATTTTCTTTAAATGCTATCTCAGTGACCGAGAAGTCACTGAAATGCCTTGGGAAAGAGAGAGCCGAGTTTTCTTTGATGGTGAAGTCATTGTGAATATTCGCGCCACTTGCGATCATCCCCCAGAACTCTCTCTGAGGATCATCCCGAGGACACGCACTGACGGTTACCTCTTGGAACCAATTTAAGTGCCTCCATATTTAAGTGCTGTGAAATTAGTGCTCTCATGTGTAGAGGACGCTATGGAATGCCACACAAGCCTTCCGTCGGGACCAGGATGTCCACCGTTCCAGCTGCTGGGACTGCTGTCTTCTGAGGGCCCACCTGGATCCTTCCCCAGGAACACCACTCAGGGGAAGGATCTGTCCCCTCCAAGGTCACATGCCCCAAAAGGCAGATGCCTCCTATGACAGATCAGTGCCCTGCCCTTCACCTCAATTAGAGGAGCCAGCTTCCCAATCCCTGTGGTCAAGGCCTCCGTGACAAGTGCATCAGGGTTCAAATCCTCCCACGGCTCAATTCTGCTTCCTCAGCCCTTCAGCGGCATGATTCCTGAGAGCCCTTCCGAACAAACTCCCCGCACACAAATCTCCATCCGAGTCTACTTTTCGGAGCCTCCAATGTCTAACAATCCTTAATATGGTAGAAATTACTAAGTATGTGCTTTAAGTTCATCTGTGCCCATAATTAGTCTGCAAAAAAAAAAAGCAGATATATAAACTGTCCAGTTAACTAGGCTTGAATGAGCAAGATCCAAGAATCAAAAAGACGACTACTAAGTTAAAACAAGTCATAAACTGAATTTTATTTCCTTTCTGGGATATTTTCCATAGGTATAACCCCTAAAGTATTAAAAAACAAAAACAAAAAACCTTGGAAGAAAGCTTATGTTTGAAATGGTCAACTATTCTGAAACTTTTGTGAATTATCATTTATTTTCTTTTTTTAACATGTATTCATTTTTGAGAGGCAGAGACAGAGCATGTGCTGGGGGGTGCAGAGAAAGAGGGTGCAGATTCAGACCTAGAATCTGAAGCAGGCTCCAGGCTCTGAGCTGTCAGCACAGAGCCTGATGCAGGGCTCAAACTCACACACCGTGAGATCATTACCTGAGCTGAAGTTGGACGCTCAACCGACTGAGCCACCCAGGATCCCCGAATTACCATTTTTAACCTCCAATTTGTGCTCTGGGTTATCATTTTGCCTAAAGGAACTCCCCGCAAGTAGTCATCAAGAGGTTTGTTTTTGTTTTTGTTTTTAATGGGCCAGAATTTAGCCAGTCAGAAGCAATTACGAAGATCAGAAAAACAAAATTTAGATATCACTTTGTGTCTGCCTACAATACTGATCTCCTCTTTACCAAATGGTAGCCAGCAGCCACTTTCACCATTAACAGCAGATAACGTACTACTCTAAGGCGAGCACAACCGTCAATAATTCCATTCCTCCCTTACTGCCATCCCCCGGCTCAAGTGAAAATACATTGATGTCGTTATGGCTCTCGACACATTGATTAATCAGGTAATACACATTCTAAACACTTAGTGAAATGGACTGTAAAAAAACTATTTTACTGACTCTCGGGGGCAACGATTTATCTTCTCTTACTCTAACAGCGGTGCTGCATCTATGTCTTTACAGTCAGTGGTACTTAAAAATCATCTGAAAATGCCTGGGCTTAGCAGACACCACACCATTTAAAGTTCACTGAATTTAGCTAAAATTTTCAAAAAAATTGGGGCACATGGGTGGCTCAGTTGGTTAAGTGTCTGACTATGGCTCAGGTCATAATCTCATAGTTCGTGGGTTCAAGCCCCACGTCGGGCTCTTTGCTGACAGCTAGTTCAGAGCCTGGAGCTTACTTCTGATGCTATATCTCCCTCTCTCTCTGACCCTCTCGTGCTCACGCTGCTTCTCTCTCTCAGAAATAAATAAAACATTAAAAAAACTTTTTTAAATAAAAAAATAAAATTTTCAAAAAAATTAAATGGACAATGTGAAGTGTGCTAAGACCCAGAGACAGGAACAAGAGAAAACATTAGAAATTGTTGAACAATATGGACCAGACAGGATGATGGACAGTGTTAATTTCACTTTGAATTCAGTCGACTGGAAAATGATGAAAAATCCCTTTCAATGCAATAGGAAATAAATGTGCACGGAAGCAATTCTTAATAGAATACTGTTGCCATTCATTTGGCAGTACGGGAGCCAACAAGACACTCAGAGAGTGTCTAGAAACCAAAAAAAAAAAAAAAAAAAAAATGTGTCTGATATATTATGCAGCCAAATTAGCAAGTAATTAGATAGAAATATTGAAATGGCACCAGAAGCAACAGCCATCCTAAAATTCCCACTGTATCAAAACAAGTAGGCGGAAGCTTGCGGGATTTACTGAATTTACAACCTCTTGTTCCTGTTTTCCAAATTCTAATAACAGTCTCCCCAGGGAAAAGTTTTTCAAATCTTCCAGAGTGGCTCCCCTTGTTATATGTTTCCACAGCACCCTATTTCTTTTCCTTCATATGACATGATGTTGCTGGGTTCTGAGATTAATGTTTCTGGACCCCAAGTAGACGGCCAGACCCCGTGACTGTTCCCTGAATACCTAGTGTTGATACATTACAGGCGTTCCAAGTATACCTGTTAAATGAATAAACGATAGTCTTGACACATCAACGATTTTCTCCATTTTCCAGCCTCTTTTTGGTTATTACTTGCCTATCTCTAGACTCTCTGACTCTCTCTGCTGCTAACAGTCTGATGAGAATACAATAGCAGACAGCATCCCTAGAACAATGTGACATTTACAGGAAAAGGACACATTCCTCCTACCTCTTTGTTACGTGCACACCAAAATAGGTCACTTGTTTAGGTGCATTTAGGTACCTGTGATGAGTCCCGGAATACATAAGCAATAATCTTAAGGGAAATTTTACATCTTTTTCCGAGACCATCTTCGGAACAACACTATATATTCTACACCAAGCCCTTTAGAGATAAGCAGAAATCATAGACATTAATGGAGTATTAGATTATAATCATAGGTATTAATTAACTAGCACCATGCTCCAGTTATTAAAAAATTATCCAACATCAAGAACAGAGATCTAACATCTTTCCATTGGATTCTTTTTTTTTTTTTTAATGTGTATTTATTTTTGAGAGAGGCAGAGAGAGAGAGAGAGAGTCACAGTGTGAGCAGAGGGAGGGGCAGACAGAAAGAGAGACACAGAATCCAAAGCAGGCTCCAGGCTCTGAGCTGTCAGCACACAGCCTGATGTGGGGCTTGAACACACAAACCACGAGATCATGAACCTGAGCTGAAGTCGACGCTTAACCAACTGAGCCACCCAGGTGCCCTCACATTGGATTCTGTGGCCCAGCTCTGGTGGTTCTCACACCTTCCAGCTTCTTGCTTTGGAGTAAAGTTCCCTCCATTGCCCCTGACATCACACTTGACACTGATATCTTACCTTTAACAACTTTGATAGCATTATTCATTCCCAAGCTCTGCTTCTGCCTGTCACTGTGACAGACACTATATTCCAGCCCTGACCGCTCCCCCCGCCATGGTGTATATGTATAAAGCCTGTCATCTATTAATGGACTTAAGATTTTGACCTTATTGCCAATTACAGCAGAGAAAGAATTAAATTTTCATGAAATATTTTGTTAGCCATTTCAACAAATCTTAAGACATCCCCTCTCATTCCATTTATTCATAGTTATTTTAATATCTCCATTTTTTTTTTACTTATAGCTTTGTATCCATCAAACATTGATATTTCCCCCCATTTTTCTTTTAGAAAGAAAGAATATATGACAAGACCAGTGTGGTGATCTGAAGAACTGCCACACCTTGCCACCAGTTATTTGAGATTCAAAACTGGAGGAACAACTTAGGAATGAAAACAGAATGACTTTCAGAAACCACGGAAGTTAGACTGAGCTGCACGGAATCGCTCTGCTAGCAAGACCGGCTTGCATGAGTGACCACATGATGCTGGTTGGTGGCCTTACTTCGGGTTCCCCCAGAAGCAGACCCCGAGGCAAAAATTCAACTGTGAAAAGCATGTTGAAAGAGGGCCTCAGTGGGGATGGGAAGGGAAAGAGATACTGTGGCATCAGGCCCCAAATTAAGGGTCTATTTTAAGTGGGTCTTGATGATGAGGGATCCAAAGGCAAGCTGGGGGCAAAGCACAGCCTAACAATGCTCCTCCCCCCAGGGGGGACTCCTGTCCATTCCTCAGGCACTCCTGGCCTCGAAGGAACAAAGGAAAGAAAACAGAACCAAAGGTTAACTGATAGAGATCACGGTCATGCAGGATGTGAGTCTGCGTGAGTTTACAAATATTTTAGGGAATTCCAAGAAAAAGGCAATCTTATCAACAGCCTACCTTCCAGAAACCCAGACTCAGTTTCCTGGAGCCCTGACATCACCCTCCTCTCCACAGTGATGTGGGGAGCACAGGCAAGAAGGAAATGCACATACCATTAAATTTCTTTATAACCTGCAGCCCCGTTGACAAATACTTGAGGCAAAAACAGAGCAGAACTTTCCTCCAGGAGCCGCCTACTGTCGTAATGTTAATACTTTGCTAGAGGGAAAACTAGCTAGTTCGACAAGGCCAAGGTCTGGGATATCTTATGAGTCCTCTTTAACATACGAAAGTCCTTTGGGAAACTTCCCTTTTTCCTTACCCACCCCCACCCCTGCCAGCTCTCAAGATTATAATCAGTCACGCCTCACACCCCCATACAGCTCTTTCTGCCCAGGGGTCCTGACCCCGAGCTTTAATAAAATCACCTTTTTGCACCAAAGACGTCTGAAAGAATTATTTCTTGGCCGTCGGCTCCAAATCCCCCATCACCACTCCAAAATAGCATTGTTGACATCTGGGGAAAACCAGGAGGGCGTTGAATGGCCTAACCACAAGCTCCTCTCTCCACTCTGCTCCCACGGATCAGGTCCCTCACTTGCCCTCGGACCAGGCACAGTGCCTGTCTATCCCTTAGTGGTGGGCTTCAGTCTCCCCCTGCCCACAGAATCACTCTAAGAGATCACATCCTTCTGCAAGAACCAATGCCCC
The DNA here is from genome assembly GCF_003009895.1 of Hyaena hyaena. Taxonomy (NCBI): domain Eukaryota; kingdom Metazoa; phylum Chordata; class Mammalia; order Carnivora; family Hyaenidae; genus Hyaena; species Hyaena hyaena. Next base: position 1,155,232 of record NW_024080905.1, on the reverse strand, counting down.
CTCCCCCCCCCGCCCCGGCCCTTGATACTACAAAGCCTCCCCTGGTCCTGGGTCCTGCTCCTGAGAGCAATCTCCGTACAGTCCCCATGGCAGGCAGTGTCCTCTTCCGAGGCTGTGAGTCTGTGTAACTGACAAGCTCATGGTCCCGATTGTCCACGTCCCTGTCATGTGTCTGGGCATCTCCATAACCCTATGCCAGGAGTCCCGCTGCCGCCAATGGGGACGAATGGGAGAAAATTAAAACAGATACAGAAGGAAATATAGCTTTAAAAAATGTGCATTATCAAGCAGATTACTACTATCGCTCCTGGGTTTCTGAGCTAAGACCCTCTTGAGGGTTCTGGGGGCCGATGTAGAAATACCGGCCCAGAGAGAGCCCCCAGTCAGATACACAGAGGCCAGAAGGGGAGGTCTGATGGCCAGAGAGCTGTGAGGGGATCTGGGTTCTAGAAGCCCCTGGTGCAGTGCAAAAGAGAGAAGGTACATTTGGCCAAAATCCTGTTAGTTTCCAAGTTTTTCGGCAAAATTCACTACTCCACACATGAGAAGACTCCATCTTTTAGTCCCGATAAAGCTCTAGGGAAGAAAAGAGGACTGGTAAAGGGAAAAAAAGCAAAATGTTGATGGGCTGATATAGTTGCTAATTCATTTCTCTACCCGTGGGCATCCAGGAATGACTTCTGCGGGTCTGGGGGTTCTCAGACTCTAGCATGTGTCACCATCACCGGCAAGGCGTGGGGCTCAGCTCCAGAGTCCCTCCATCAAGCAGTCTGGGGGGAGGCCGGAGAGTCTGCATTTCTAACAAGTTCCCTGGTGCCCTGGTGCTGCTGATGCTGGTGGTCCAGGGACCACAGCTGGCCCAAGGCTAGGGCTCTGCCACCAAGGTCTTCAAACGTGGAGCTGTGGAGACCCGTCATTCGTGATAAGGATGTGTTATAGTCAAGATGGCATTAGGGCAAGTCTCCTTAATGGAGGGATGGACCATTGAAGCATGAGGTTAAAGAAAAGAAGAAAAATCACTAGCTTCATCTTTGCAGCACTGTGATTCGAGGAGACAATGAGATGTCCTTTATATAGATCAAGGTCAAAGAGACAGTCCAGGTAAAAGCAATAAGGGGGGCAGCTACACCTGTATTCACACAAAGTCCTGGACGTTTCCTCCATGACAGGGTGACCGGGGGCTTCCGAAAGACATGGGATTGAGAACTGGAGGGGCACCTGGGTGGCTAGTCAGTTAAGTGCCTGACTTCAGCTCATGTCATGGTCTCTCAATTTGTGGGTTCGAGCTCCGCATCCAGCTCTGTGCTGACAGCTCAGAGCTTGGAGCCTCCTTTGGATGCTGTGTCTCCCTCTCTCTCTCCCCCTCCCCCACTCTGGGAGCCTGTCTCTCTGTCTCTCAAAAATGAATAAATGTTAAAAGCTTTTTAAAAATAAAAAAAAGAGAACTGGAGTCAGGGTCACTCTTTCCAGGCAACAACAGGGCGCTTCTCTGTCAATAAGGAAATGTCTTCACTTGCCTTCATTCTTAGTCCAACACAGTCTGTTTTTGCCTTGGGAAACAACCCCAGGGTCTTGATCTCATGGAAGTCCACTTGCACATAAAGAGAGGAGCACCTGACTAGCTCTTTACCTTTTGCCTCTGAATTCAAGTGCTCAAGATGCTACCCCCAGATCAATTATTGCTTGAAAAGAAAGGAGAGGAAAACCCCAAAATCTCACCATCAGGTGACTTAGGAAAGCCCATCATGGTGTCCTTGCCGAGATGTGAGACAGCACACTGATACAAAGCACAAGGACGCCTTTCTTCACCCAAATCTCTACTAGACCTGGGCACTGACCCCCAAAGGGCCCCTCAGAAGCTGTAGATTTCCCGGCCTTTATCAAAAGGGCCAGGCTCAACGTTCACACAATTTTCATCTTCCAAATGTGTATCGGGCGCCTCCTGGGTGCTAGGTGATGTGCGTTCTACAAGAGCAAATCCAGCACGCAGCCTGTCAGGTGTAAGAGGCTCCTGCAAGGGCCTAGGTATCCAAGAAGATGCATCTCACATTTGAAGTCCTGCAATTTCAGACGCATTCCTCGCTGGGGAGGTACGAGGTCTTGAAGGGACTTCCCATGGCCTGAAATACACCTGGTGAGTACCCCAACACTGACCTGGGATCCTATGGTGGAAATTAACGCACGATGACAGAGGGCTCAGTGCAGAACCACACAGCTATGACATGGAAAAGGAAATTCAGCGGCGGGAAACACGGGGTGTGAAACGCGAGAGGAAGCAGTGGGAAATCGGCACTGGGGGAGGTGCTCCAACAAACGACCTGAAAAGCCGGTGGGAAACAGTAGTGCCCTAGAGGCGGTGGGCGATCCCAGGAGCACTGGGCGCTCCCTGCAGGAAAAGAAGGCTCAGAAGGACCTAGGTCACAATTCTGCATGCAAATCACGAGTGGGGCTGCCAGCCTGCGTGTATACCTCCCTGCTGCCTGACCTGCGGAGGCAAAGCCACACGTGTTCGGGGAGGTGAGTTAAAAGGGGAGGCAGACCTGAAGACAAACGGAATCCGCAGGAAGGCTTTTCTCTATGCCTGAGAAACAGCCGCCTCCTTGTACAAAGGCAAGAAACAAGATCGTTGTGTTGATTGTCAGAGGGTTTCGAGGCGTTGCTTAGACTCACTCCATTTTAAGCTCTACTGACTTTCAGCATTAGCCTTCTAAGTTTTCATCACCCGCTAGCTAAGCGGCTAACCCTCGCTGAATGCCCATTTCTTTCACGCAAGTACTCAGACAGGTACTCCGTGGGCTGCTGTGGTGACTGAGAAGCAGCACATGCAAGTGTCGAGCTGGGCCCGTCCCCTTGTCGCTGAGCGCAAGCTGCCAAAATCTGCGTCCCTCCCTCCCCACGCCGCCCCCTCATTAGCAGTGATGACGACTGCTTTCTCTGGAGGCTAGAGAGCATTAGACATCTGAATACTCTCATTCACTCGTTTGACAAATATTTGTTCTTATTTGTGATACGACACTCAAGTAAATGCTGAGATACAAAAATGACAGGCAAAGCCCCGCTCAGGCGCAGCTTGGTCTCCCCAGGGGGTGGGGGAATAAAGAGTCCATTTACCAGGGTGCAGTAATGAACTATTCTGGAGACACAGAGAGGGAAGGAGTGAGGATCTGGGAGAGAGGCAGTTGGGAGGGTCCCCCAGGGGAGAGGCAGCTGAACCAGGTTTCTAGGGAAGAGCTAAGGAATGACACAGGTAGACAAGGGAGTGAAAGAAACAGCCAGTGTGAGGGCACAGACGACAGAGAGTAAGATGCCTCTGAACGCTAGGGAAGGGGCTGGAGAGGCGACAGTGAAGGCCAGGAAGGTGATGGTGAATGGCGCGAACAGAAGGACAGCCAAATTGCTGGCACCATGGGAGGCAAAGAGGAAACCCTTCAGAGAGGAGCAGAGCGGGCCGATCTGAGGACGCAAGCACCGTATACGGGGACTAAGAAGCGCCTGTTGGACGCGCTACTGAGAATCTCAGCCCCAAGAGCCAGAGAGTGGCAGCAACAGAAAGTCAGTCCATGACAACGCGGAAAGTGAGACGGACTTGGGCGTAAACATGCCACGTTTTGTGGCCTGATCTGCACCAGCTCCCCCCCACCTGCCCACTGCCTCCTGTCGTGTCGGGGAGACGTGCTCACGCCAATGCAGTAAGCACAGAGGTGCCCTGCTGTTGGCTTCAGCTAGGATTTGCAGAAAAGTCTCTCCACATCCGTATCTCTTGCCCTTAGAGCTTATGACCCCTGACACATTTATACAGCTGGATTTTCCCCGCCTTCGGAGACACACCATTACCACCCCTGACCCCACTACCCACCTCCACACACCCCTGCGTGCTCATTCCACTTAGATCTGGACCTCACGTTGTGTGGTCTGGGGCTTCATGTAGCATCTTGGACTCTGCTCTGCAGCACCCTCCCCTTCCTGGTATCTATACTCTTTATAACACGGTTACAGGAAACACTTGCTCCATGTGCTTGGGGGCTCTCCCTTGTGGCAGAGAGCAGACCGACAGCCCCCAAGCCATTCATGAAGCCCCTCTGCATTCCCCAGGCGGGAAAGCTAGGAGGTTGCTCTTTCCAGATTTCTTTGCAGCCAGGCTAGGCGTGTGACAGTTACGGCCCAAAACATTTAGGCAGAAATCTCCGGGTAGGGATTTTCTTTCCAAGTACACAGGTGATACCTCATTAGGAAAAAGTACTTTGCCTTGGACCCTTCCCTCTTGCTAGAACTGCAGGCCATCCAGCCGCCATTTGCAGACATGAGGCAACGAAACACACACACTCACACACACACACACACACACACACACACACACACTCAGAATGATGGAGAAGAGTCCTGGGACTCAGGTGACGTTGGGGAGCCACTACCCCAGTCTGAACTGCTACCTAAGGCCCCCTGCTAAGCGAGAAGCGTAACCTCTGTTACTTACTGCTAAAGATGGCTTACTCCTGGGGTGCCTGGGTGGCTCAGTCGGTTAAGTGTCCGACTTGGGCTCGGGTCATGATCTCGCGGTTCGTGAGTTTGAGCCCCGCGTCGGGCTCTCTGTTGTTGCAACAGAGCCTGCTTCAGATCCTCTGTCCCTCCCTCTCTCTCTGCCCCTCCCCTGCTCATGCACGCTCTCTCTTTCTCTCAAAATAAGTAAACTTGAAAAAATAAATAAAGATGATTTGCTCCCAAGCGCATCACTCGTGGAAGCATCCCGAGCAGGCACTTGGTTTGTGGTCACTGTTCTGTGTGGCCCCTTGACACAGGAGAGCCCTCCCATGGCCATTATTCTGGAAGGAGCCGCCTCCGGAGCCGCCGCATGTCAGTTCTAAGTATAGACAAGGGGGCCCTGGCCTCGCTGCTCACCGTCTCGGGTACACCCACAGCTTCTGCCACGAACGCTTCCTCTCAGACGCCAGGAAGTCTGACTTGATGGGTTTCTGGACACTCTTGACTCTGGGACAAAAACAGCAGAAGGACCCAGACGCTTGCCTGTATTTGAAAGTGCGCAGGTGCATGGGTCACAGCTGCAAGAGTGGCCAGGCCCTCCCGACCCAGTAATGTAAAATTACAGGAGGGGTGAAGTAGGGCAGGGGGAAGGGATGGGGGAATGACGGTCTGTCAGGAGACGGTGACGAGCAGACAGGGTCCTGAGGCCTGACACCAGGGGAGCTGGGACCCAGGCCCAGGGAATCAGATGCTACAGGCCTGAAGCGGGCCCAGGAATTCTCATTTTCAACGAGAACCTCGAGTGACGATCATGCATGTGATTCTCAGTTTTAAAACTCTGCTAGGGGCGTCTGGGGGGCTCCGTCGGTTAAGCGCCCGACTTCGGCTCGGGTCATGATCTCATAGTCCATGGGCTTGAGGCCCGCATCAGTCTCTGTGCTGACAGCTCAGAGCCTGGAGCCTGCTTCAGGTTCTGTGTCACCCTCTCTCTCTGCCCCTCTCCTACTCACTCTCTGTCTCTCAAAATAAAGCATTAAACATTTTTTAAATAAAAAACTCTGCTAAAGGCTACAAAACTATGAGCTAGTGAAGGGAAGCCTTGATGAAGATTTAGAGAAGCTTGGTGTGAGTAAGGAGCTTTTCTAGACCTCAGTGGGGAAAATGACGAAGCAAATGTTCTCAAACTCTTGTGCCATGGAACCTTCCCCCCACTTTTTTTTTTTTACTAACAAGATTTAATACAAATGCTTAACATATCAAATTGATGAAACAGATTCATTTTGGGCTGAAGCAGAGTGGGAATCTGGAAGTACCACCCAATTCCCCACCCCCACCCCCACCCCCACACTGTCATGTTCCTCTGAGGAAGCCTGAGGCTCTCTGGGCCAAGTGGCTTCCTTAGTCCATTCCAGTGAAGACATGTGACTGGACAGAATGCCACATAAATTAGGGGGAATCTTTGTGGTCCTTGTTCTGAAGGTCAGTTAAATTCCATTCTGAGATGGAGGATAAAAAAAAGTCAGAGCATGTATTTTAAAGCACATTTATAACCTTTCCATAAAAGAGTTTCTTCACAGAGCTGTTTTAAAGGTATTTTAAGCACATCACTTCAAGGTGTGACCAGAATAATGCTACACTGATTTGAAAGTGGTCATTTTAGTAAGCAATGAAAGCTTAAAGCCGGGGGTGGGGGTGGGTGGACTGTAATTGTGATTTATTTATATTTGTGGAAAAAACATAAATATTTTTTTTCCAGGGTATCCAGGGTACACCAAAGAAAGCATAAACATAAACCAGAACAGCAGAGGCCACAGTACAAACAGAGGAGGAATCCAGAAAGCCAGTGCTAAGCTAAGACCCTTTCTGTCACAAAAACATGCCTGGAGGAAGGAGTCTTGGCTCAAGTCCCAAGTCTTACACCTGCTACCTGTGTGATGTGGGGCAAATCAACTCAGTTCTTTGCACCACAGTTTCTTCCGTTGTAAGACAGGATGTAATTTGGCAAGTGTTTATTCAGTAGCTACTGTGTTCTAGGCATTATTCCGGCCATACAGGCAACAGCCAAAGAGTTCCTCACCCACATGAAGTTTATTTCTGAACAAGAGAGGACAGGCAACAGTAACAGATGTGACATATAGGTTAGGTCACAAGGTAAAAAGTGGAAGAGAGAAAAATAGGGCAGGGAGAAGGTAACCAGAGAGTAGGTGAGAGACAATCTGGGAAAGAGCCTAAATGGAGGAAGGAACACGTGGAAAATTGGGGGTGAGGGTTAGGGATCAGTGGTCTGGACAGAGGACACAGCCCGAGAGAAGGCACCAGAGCACGGCATGTTCTAGAAACAGGAAGATGCTCTGTGTACCCAGAGTACAGGGAGCAAGGAGAAGACTTGAAAGGGATGAAGTCAGAGGCAGTGAGGCCAGATAATACAATGACTCACAGGCCACTGAAAGGATTCTGGCTTTTGCTCTGGAGCTACACAGGAAGTTGCTAGAAGACAGTGAGTTTATACTTAAAAGGATCACTCAGCTCACTGTTGTGAGAATCTGAGGCTTCACTCTGGAGGAACACAGGATCCAATTCAGAGGCAGTCATAACGATCCAGGCAGGCTGGTGGATACGTGCCTTTTCTACCCCACCCGCGTGCGATGATGTAAGGTGTCTAAAGATAAGTTTCAAAACACTGCATGTATTTAAGGCTTATTATTATTGCCACCTTACAACTTTTACGCTAGAAACAAGCTAGGCAGGAAAAAATACAGCCAACAAATAGTTTTGTATTATGGGCTTATGGGCAATGAAGAAGATGTCAAAGAATCAACCCCAGATTGGTGTCATATTTAGCACTTCCTTAACAGCCTGTTGCAGCAGATGTGTGACACCGTGGCCAGGGCACATCCCAATTTCTGGGGCTTCATGGGACTCAAGGAACTAACCAATATTCTACAACTAGAAAAGAAATAATATCCTCTCCTCAACAGGACAACAACACATTTCACATCAATTTGTCAAACACACACACACACACACACACACACACACACAGAACCTTGCTTCAATAACTTTGAGCGCCACCAGTGAAAATATCACCAGGCATCATTAACTTAGGTGTAAGTTAGATGAAGTTCTAAGATACAGCTTTAATACTCAACTATTAATAATCAGAGAGACTCTGTTTAACGAGATACCATTTTTGCCCATCAGATCCATGTCATTATGCATTTGTCCAAACCCACAGAGTGTAAAACACCAGAAGTGAACCCTAAACAGTGGACTCTGGGTGGTTATAACGTGCCCATGCAGGTTCATCTATTGTACCAAAGGTCCCACTCTGGTGGGAGATGCTGACAGTGGGGAGGCTGTGCACGGGTGGGTAGGGGGGTGTCTATGGCAAATCTCCATACCTTCCTCTCAATGAATCTAAAACTGCTCTTTAAAAAAGTACATATTTAAGAAAAAAAACACACAAGGGAAAAAAAGAGAGATGCAATCACAATACTTCTGAGCTGTGAACAATATTTACAAACTAATGACAATGTAAACTGAATACAGAATTAATTTAAAGTTAACAAAACTAGGGGTGCCTGGGTGGCTCACCTGGTTGGGCATCTAGCTCTTGATTTCAGTTCAGGTCATGATCCCAGGGTCATGGGACTGAGCCCACTCTGAGCATGGAGTCTGCTTGGGATTCTCCCCCGCCCATACCCCGCCACCACCCTCTTCCCCACTCATGTGTGCACTCTCTCTCTCTCTCAAGCTAAAAAAAATTAATAAAACCATATTAGGAAAGTTGGGGGGGTGGCACCTGGGTGGCTCAGCAGTTAAGCAACCAACTTCAGCTCAGGTCATGATCTCACAGTTCGTGGGTTCGAGCCCCACCTCGGGCTCTGTGCTGACAGCTCAGAGCCTGGAGCCTGCTTCCGATTCTGTGTCTCTCTCTCTCTGATCCTCCCCTGCTCACGCTGCCTCCCTCTCTCTCTCTCTCTCTCTCTCTCTCTCTCTCTCAGAAATAAATAAAACATTAAAAAAAGTTAAAAAAAAAAAAAAGGAAAAAAAAGGAAAGTGGGGGGAATGAGGTGTGAAGAGGTGGGGGATGTCTCTCTGTCTCTTGGTGAGGGGGATAGAAAATGAGGGGACTAAACCTATTTCTGAAATAAACAGACTTCGATACAAAATTAAATTTAAAAATTCAATTATAAAACTAAATTAAATAAACTTTAAAATTAATTAAATTTTATAAATGAAGAAGCAGAAGTGCATTATTAAAAAATATGGAGATAAACAGCAGAAAAATAGCTAATGGGGTTGAAAGTTATTACCGCAGAGGCGGGGGACAAAAAGGCAGGGAGTGTTCATTTTCATCACGCCTCTCAGTCCTAAAAAATGACACCTACAGAAGGTGGCCCCTACTAGATGCCAGGTACTAACGCTGGTCTAAGCCACATACAAGTTTTCTAGAAGAAAATATTTCGTAATATTCTTTGGCTTTTTAACTATTTAATACGCTACTTAGAAAACGATAATTGACTTAGAAAGAGGGCACAGTGGCTCTCAAACTGGGTGACTTAACTACGGGACTCAGGGGTTTCTAGATTAACACAAAGTTCAGCTCCTCTTGAGCACACGCCATTAATGCTGTGCGACATCACAGTCAGACACCCTGGCACGAGGCGGCATTGCTGAGAGCTCCGCTCTGGTACGAGACTCGCTGACTGGATACTCCCTCCCCACCCCGCTATGATTAAACACGGGAGAAGGAATGCACGAGAAGGGAGTGAGTTACGTCATCTCATTTATTCCCCCACCCCCTGGCGAGGCAGACGCAGGCTGTCTGCGAGAAGGCAGATAAATGTCCCAAGGTCGCAGTTAGGATGATTCAGTGCTATGGACTGAATATCCATGTCTGCCCAAAACTCATATGCTGACGCCCTAACCCCCAACATGATGGTCTTTGGAGATGGGCCTTTGGGAGGTAATTTGGTTTAGATGAGGTCATGCCAGTGGGGTCCTGTTCCAACGGAATTAGTGCCTTAGAAGAAAAGAAACCAGGAACACCTGAGTGGTTCAGATGGTTGTGTCTCTTGATCTCAGCTCGGGTCATGATCTCAAAGTTCGTGAGTTTGAGCCCCGCATCAGGCTCTGTGCTAACGGTGTGGAGCCTGCTTGGGATTCTGTCTCCTCCTCTCTCTACCCCTCCCCTGCTTGTGTGCTTGCCCTCTCTCTCTCAAAACAAATAAACTCAAGAAAATTTTTTAAAAAAGGAAAAAGAAAAGATACCAGAGAGCCATCTCTCTGTACCTCTGTCTCTCTCAGTACCTCTGTCTCTATTTCTGTCTTTTTCTGTGTCTCTAGCTCTATCTCTGTGTCTGTCTCTACCTCCCTCTCTCTTTCTCTCTCTGCCATGTGAGCACACAGCAAGAAGGCAGCCACGTACAAGCCAGGAAGACAGCCTTGACCAGACCCAGCCATGCTGACACCCTGACCTTGGACTTCCAGCCTCTGGAACTTTAAGAAATACACGTTTAAACCACCCAGTCTGTGGTATTTTGCTAAAGTAGCCCGAGCATAGACTAATGGACAGAGCGAAGATAAGAATGTAGGTTCATCTGACCCCACCCTACCTCTAAGCAACTTTATCTCCTTCCTCAAAATAATCCATCACACTCAGGCACGCATGCACACACACACACACACACACACACACACACACACACATATTCAGAGCTGCACCCATTGGACAATGACTGCTCCAGCACTCCAGAAATTTCCCACGGGAACCCCCTCACACCGAGCTAGTCTCTCCAGACATGGGCTATGAGAAACCAAAGCAACTGCACTCACCTTGAGAAAATGGGAATTTCCAGAACTTTGTTAAGGTCTGCCACCTCAACCTAGTTCATAGGATTTTTTCCATGACACTCACCCTCCCACCTTACAAATAACACACATCAATTCCGGCCACTGGAAGTACAGCAAACCCCATTCTGTGATCCCTCAGAATGATCTGCCTCAACCGGCTCCCGGATTTGGTTGAGGTCTCCATGTGAGGGCAGAATTGTGTCCCCCACCCCTCAAAATTCAGGTGTTGAGATCCTAACCGCCAGGACCTCAGAATGTTACCTTTCTTGGGGCTAAAGCCTTTACAGGGGTCATTAAGGTAAAATGAGGCAAGTGGGACACAGACGTGCACAGAGAGAAGACCATGTGAGGACACAGGGAGAAGACGGCCGTCTACAAGCCAGGGAGACAGGCTGGCCCAGACCCTTCACTCGCAGCCTGAGAAGGAACCACCTTGCCCACACCTTGATTTAGAACTCTTTGCCTCGAGAACGAAATTAAACAAAAATTGATGAGAAAATACATTTCTGCTGCTCAGGCCCCCGGTCTGTGGTACTCCACCGGCAGCGATGACAGACTAATACGGTCCATGAGTGCCCACACCCAGCACCCCCGTCACACTCTGTTCACCCCCATCTCCACTCAATCGCAAAGACGTGAGGATTCGGCCTCTGGTGTTTCTCCTTACTTTCCTGTCCACTCCCGTCACACGGGGTGTAACCCGGGCCATCCTAGCTCCCGGCTGTGACGGCCGCCTGACGCGTTTCTCAGTTCTTTCCCCTTTCAGTCTATCATCTGCTCGGGGGGGGATGGTCACTACAGACCTCGCTCCCACGGGGCGGGGTGCTGGGCGCACGGTGCCAGACGGGGTGCGCACGTGCCTGCTCCCCCAGGCGGCCACCCGGGTGTCCCCGGGAGGAGGGGCAGAGGCCGGGCGGCCGCTCTCCAGGGCTGTCCCCACGGGCACGCCCGTCCCAGCTGCCCATCGGTCCTGACCTACGCCGGCCCCAGAGTCGCCTCCCAAATCACAGAGCCTGGCATGAGGCCCTCCGGAAAGCCCTTCGGTGCGTCCTGCACACCGCATGACCCGGCCAGGAGCACGCCTCTGCCCCGCGTCCCCAGGCCCAGGCCCCTGGGCTCCGGCCACCCCAGGCCTCAGCCTCGCGGGCACGCCTTGTTCATACGTGGCCTGAAGGCCTGCTTGCCGGCCTACCCGAGGAATTTCCACCTCTGCACCCTGCCCTGTCCTGCCTCCCCTGGGGCTGCGACCCTGTCCTGGAGACACGTTTCCATGACAACACTGGCAGCGGACGGTCACCAGGGGTGCCTGTTGCTCCCTCGCTAGGCTGGGGACTCCTCAGATGCAGTAACTGACGCTTATCCGGGGCTGTCACCGGTCCAGGGCCTCTGGCTGACCGGAGTGGGGCCTCAGAACACGTCTGGAGATGACACGATTGATGTGCTTTGCCACAACCACCGAGCGGAACTTAGCAAACGCCTCCCTGGGGAAAGAAGGCTGATTTTACCCAAATCAAAGTAGGCACCACCCGCATACCCACCCCCCTGGCACCGGGCTCTAAGACGAGAGCACAGGTTTCCCGCAGCACAAATAGCCGCCGAACGGATGGATGGAGCCATTAATAACCTTCGACTGTGTGCGGGAATCAGCACTGCTGGGAAGGATGTTTTCCAAAGAAAAGAAAATCACCTCTGTGAGTGAGTCAGGATAGAAACGTCTAGATACAAATATAGTCCTTTCTTAGGAGATTTACTCTTAGTGAAGTTCCTGGGGAGTGTGGTGTGTATGTGTGTGTGTTCCCTGGGCCCTCCTCAGGATGCTGAACAATCTCCCAAGGGTGGCCTACGGAGCGGGGATAGAGAGAGGACCACACCTCTGACTATGGGGAGGACACACACATGCACACACGTGCACGTGCCTACATCCATGTACACACGTGGGCACAATGGCAGTTCCATAAAGCCCGGGAGAGCTAAGCTGTCTGAGTGGGTTGGTTCCAGCTTGGATCAAGGGAATAATGGGGTCCCCGCGCACCTCCTCTGGCACAGTCTATGGTTTTCCCGCAGCCTGAGAGGCTGCCTTCTGGAGGAGGTGGGCTCCCAGAGGCATCTGCAGTCCCTGTGGCCCGAGGCCGGGCACAGACCGCCCACCCACGCGGACGGGGCAGCTCCACTCCAGCCAGGCCGAGAGCCTTCCAGCCTGGGAAAGCCCGCTGGCCCAGGGACTTTTTTCAGGCGCCCGGGGTCTGGATCAGCTCCCAGGGGTGCAGGGACGTGGGCTGGCTGGTGAGCCACTGAGACCGCCCTCTCTCGGGCACCTGGCTCTGTGTCCTCGCTGCTGCTGCACACCTGACACCACCAAGGCTGACCTTGTGGTCTGAAGGGATTCAGAGCTCACCCCGGGCCGGTCCCCTGCCTTCTGGGGCTATGAAAGCTCCCGGGCTCCCACTCCCACATGTCCCCGAGGCCCTCCGTGCCAGTAAGTCTCAGCCACTCATGTCCTGTGACTCCCTGTCCTCTCCCACTGCCCCCTAAATGACCAGAAAGATCACCCTGCGTTACTAACTAGGACACAGCATGACTTGCACCTGCTTCTCCACCTGGAACATAACCTTGGACGTGAGTCAGCTGCCCCTTCCAGCTCTGTGGCCTGGGACCACTGCCTAAACGCTCCGGGTCTCTGTTTCTCTTTCTGTAAAATGGGAACATTAACAGTCCTGCAGAACACTGTGGCTGGCGCAAATAAGTCACACTCATAAAGCCGCTAACGCTGGGCACGTCACCACAGCCCAATAAACTGCTGAACCTCTTGGATGCTGCCTAGCTTGACTTAGAACCCTATGCATCAGAGGCACCCACATTTGGGTAGTTATTCTCTATCTTAAATAAATGGCATTTCAAACCCGACTTGAACTGTGTAGAAAACATGAAAAAAAAAAGGTAGGAAATCTCCATGTTAAGGGGCAACTTGTCACATTTAGTCTCTTTCTCACCTCACATTATTGTAAATTAGCTAAGAAGACTTTAAAGTTGCGGCTCTTCAGAAATATTTAAACCGTCTGCATATCCCAACAACACAGCCCTTACATACACCAGCGCCCTATATTTAAAACACCCCATATGCACACACAGGCACGTGTGCACACATGCACACACGCACACACACACGCACACTGCACACAGCTTACACAGCTCACAACAGCCACAAACATGTCTTTTCTCACAATATTTTCTGCACATACAAAAATTCAAGTGCACGGTTCAATGACATTTCATAACTTTATGGAGGTAAATCACCACCAGTTTTATTACAACCCAATTTTAGAAGATTCCTATCTCCCCAAAGAGATCCCTCATTCCTAATTTCTACTCCACCCCCCAGACAACCATCGATGGAGTTTTTACTCTGTCTGGCTTCTTCCACATAGCATCATGTTTTCTTCCACATGGCAGGGTGTCATATTTCATACCTTTTTGTTGCTAATCAGCATTTCATGTATAGATGCACTGTGTTTTGTCGGTCTATTCATTGGCTGATGAATGTTTGGATTGTTTCCATTGTCTGGATATTATAAATAATGTCGCTATAAAAATTCACATCCAAATCCTCTGTGTGGACACATGGTCATGTTTATCTTGGGTAGATATCTCAGTGAAACTCCTAGGTCATGTGAGGAGTTTCTGTGTAACTATGAGAAACCTTCACTTTTCCAAAGGAGTTGCACTTGGACTTCCACAGATGATTGGCTGAGTGCCAACAAGCTCTAAGGCTCTCGCCTGTGTCCTGCACAATCTGACAGCTGATTCCACCACCCCCTCCGCCCCCCATGTGTCCTTGGAGGCACCAGGCAAATAGGGCAGCAAAGCTGTCACCATAGGCTGGCCTCCCGAAGCCCATCGCCCAGGGGAAAATGGTCCATTAGAACACCAAGAGCACCACATATCTCTGTAGCTCCTCCTGCCCTTGCTTTTTTATAAAGACCCTGGTCATTAGGGCTGTGGAGGGATTCACACTCAGTGCCCAGAAGCTAAAACTCAAACACTACCCAGCCCTAAATGCTTTACCTCCTCACCTACTAAGGGTCACAAGGAAACCAATGAGTTCTTGAGTGAATGTAAAGGTCGTCCATGCAGATGAATCCTTCTTAGTTCTCCAGTATTTCAACAAATGCCCGAGAGTGACAAACGCCAACAACCAAGACTGAGATTCCTGAGACACGAAGGCTTATAACGATTATCCTGGGGGTGATAACTGCCCTGAGGGAGATCCCTGGAGTGATTGGTCCAGTTAAAGTACTTGATTCTGTCCCCATTTCTCTGCCATCACAGACACCTTCGCATTCACCTTTGAGGTGTCCCAATGTACCTTCGCTAAATTACCAAAGGGGCATGCCGTCTCCCTACCATTTACGCAGACAGGATCTTCACAGGCTTGCTCTGTTCTCAAGCACCCCAGCTGTGGCCTTACACTGACTACATCTTACCGAGGGAAGAACTCATAAAGCTACTACACAAGACATTCAAAATGTGGTTTGGACTTGGTTGGGTGACTGCATCCCAAAAGGCCGGAGACTCCACCACCTCCGTGAGATTCCGGGGCATCGTTTGGTCCCCAGAAGACCGCTCCATACCAGATCCAGTCAATAACCCTATCCCAGAACTCTCAAACAAGCCCAACATCTACTTGCCTACTCAGCTTCTAGAAGCAATATCTTCCCCACCTACACGTTTCATTAAAAACCTCTTAAGGCAGTTCCAAGAAAATCAGCTCAATTTGAATGAAGGCCACCCCAACAACTGGCTCTGGAAGCCACCCAAAAAGTTAACAATGCTACTAGTCACATCCGGTGATTCCTTTACTATGGAAGCCCTTGTCACCAATCCTCACATTTTCTGGTATCTCCTTGCCCAAGTCCATGGGTCCAAGAAAGATCAGCCCTCTCCTGGTCTTCCTGGCCATTTGCAGGGTCTCGGGTCCAGAAGAAAGGGAATCCCTTCATTTCATGGACAACAGCAACACCATCACATGTGATGAGGCCCACTGGAGGCTGTTTCCTTCCATCCCATCGCTAAGACTCAGTTGATAAAGGATGGGAGCCAAAGGTTGGTCACTTTGGCACTGGAGGATTCCTTCAATAAAGGTAAGTTCGTTATCAGTATTTTTACAGACTCTTGGGTAGTAGCTAATGGCCTCACTATTTGGTCTAATCAATAGGCATAAAATAGATTCCACATTCAGGATTGCTCCCTATGGGGCCTTCCACATTAGGAACATACAGTTGCTCACCCCTCACACATTACAATTAAAGTCTCCCATGTCTCAGGTCTCATGGAGAAGGCGCAGTGTGATGCTACAGCTGACCAACTAGCTCCTATTTAAGTAAATAATATAGCACCCCCATTCCCTGGGCCCCAAATCCCAGTTGTCGTGGCCTTTGGACTCTTTAACCATGAGGCTGAATGCCATGGTATCCCCAGGCCCCTGGCTTTAGCCAAAACCCTAACCTCTCAATGTGATTTTGTGCCCTGTTTTGTGTTCTGGCAGCATGGCCAATGAGGTTGATATCAAGGAGTAAATGCTCCTTCACTCATGAGCAAACTGATTTTATTGGACTTTTGCCCAAATCCGTAGGCACAAATCACTATGCCCTCACGATGATGAACAATTATGTGGGCTCATGTTGGGCTTATTCTTCCCAGTACACTAGTGCTGCCACCACCATCATAAGTCTTCCCAAACCTTTGTTAGTTCCCTTTGGGCCTCCGGATATGATCCACTCGGACTGGGATCCACACTACTCATTCAGTGTAGACATGGGTCTTACAACAAGGCATTACTGGAAATTCCATTTGTCCTATGCGTCTTGGTTTAAAAGGATCTTCCAACAGACGCCCAGTATAAACCTGAGTAACACTGCATTTTTATTTTGAACATGCCTTTTTTTTTAAACTAATTTCATATTGAAATGTACATTTCTGTAAAAAGTTTCCAGTGCTCTGTGACTTTGCAAAGAGTTTTCAAAACCCCACAGAAGCAGGGCTTCTCAGACGGGCTACAGAGCTAAGTGATCATTAATGTCTATAGTTTTTATTAGAAGTCATTCTCTTAAGCACAAGTATCATAAGACAATGTCTGTTTATTCAAATTCTGTATTAATCTAATTTGCCATTTAAGAAATGATTATAGATCTGAGTTTTCCATCTTCCAGGCTTAATCCATCTTCCTCTAATCGCCAGTTTTATTTTATATATTTACAAGAAGACAACTAAAAAATCAGGTTTTATCACTGATATTTCACCATGTGAAACTCACTATGTGTCTCTCTCAGAATGCAATATGATAAAGTATAGCCCCCAAAACCTAGCACTGTTATTGAGACAGGGCAAGAAGACTCAAATCTCAACATGTTGGGGTTCCAGAATTAGAGTGGGGATACCATGGTGAAAGAAACAGACTAAGGCACGGACCTCACCAAATTTCAATCTATTGCATGAATAATATTCCCAGACATTGAAAACACGAGTACTTTGGAATCCCCACAATGAAAGGGGAGTGTTAGATGAATTGCCAAATCAAAGACACAAAAATCTGTCTGCAAACTTGATGTGCCAGGAGTAAACCTGTGATGACAAATATAAACATGCAAAATATGGGTGTTCCCCTAAAATAATAAAGCAGCAAATATAAGACATACCAAAGCAAAACACACATCACTGGGATCACCCATTATATCCCACAGGGTAGGGAAATAAGGAGACACAACCTCAAAAAGAGAACACAGTTGACCTTGAACAACACAGCGTTAGGGGTATCAACCTCTGCGTACTCAAAACTCCATGTAGAACGTCTGATTCTCCACAAACTTAACTACTAATACCCTAGTGTTGATGAGAAGTCTTACAGGTAACAGGCGAGCAACAGCTATTTTATATGTTCTAAGTATTATGTACTATGTGAAAATGAGCAAAGGGAAACCATACGAGAATGTAAGTAGGAGGCAAGCAGGGGGGAGCACACACGTCCTACCAACTGTGGTCAATTGCACACCCAAGGGAAAGAGACAGACCTTGCACACGGATACCACTTTACTGTTCTGCCTGAGCAAGAAAGGCTTACCTCTTCCTGCTGGCAACAGCCCAGCCAATGAGAGAGTCCCAGCTCAGCCACTGAAAAGCCACTATATTTCCAGTTCCCAGTTTACTCCAGTGGGTTTTTTGTTTACAACCGCTTCATCAACTCCACCCTCTCCTCTATACAAGGGCATTCATCTCCTTTGTTCGTGGACTTGACTAACCAAGGTTTGCAGGCTTGCTTGCCCTTGGTTGCAATTCTCTGCTACTTCTGACTAAGCCCATTTTGGCTGATAAAATAACTGGCAGTTTTAGTCTGAAGGTTACCAACTGCATTCTTACAGTAAAGCACACTAGAGTATAGAAAATGGGATTAAGAAAATCGTAAGGGAGAGAAAATATATTTACAGTACTATACTGTATTTGTCAAAAAAAAAAAAAATTCGCAGATAAGTGGATGCACACATTTCAAACCCATGCTAGCCCAGGACTGACGGACTACATGTGGCACACTGAATATACCCTCCCAAGGCAGGATGTAAGGGTATAAAACTTGCATTTCAACTGAGATTCCAGCAACCAGTGACAGATCTTAATCATTTTCAAAATTAATGGTCCTCACAATCTACAATTCCAGTCTTCTGGAATGCCAGTTTAAAAATTATGTGTGAGGGGTGCCTGCGTGGCTCAATCTGTTAGGCATCCGACTTCTGCTCAGGTCATGATCTCACAGTTCGTGAGTTCGAGCCCCACGTTGGGCTCTGTGCTGACAGCTCAGAGCCTGGAGCCTGCTTCAGATTCTGTGCCTCCCTCTCTCTCTGCCCTTTTCCCATGTATGTTCTTACCCCCACCCCTCCCGGGCAAAAAAATAAACATTAAAATTTTTTTTAAAATTATGTTTGGGAATCCCGGTGCTTTTACAGTAACTCACAACAATAACAAGATAATGGAAATTAGTTTACAAGGATTTCAAAAGCACAGGTTATGCCCTATAAAATTATCTTTAGAAATAATTACGCCTGTGGATATGAAGGTTCCCAAGACTGACTGACTGATTATCTAAAGCAGGCACAAAACATTCTTAATACTTCCTGAAACAAAGTTTTTTAAATCTGTGAACAGGAGCAAATTTTGTCACCCCAAGATAGATATGCCTCTTTGGCATATTGATTATTTTAAGCTGATTATTTTTAAGAAACAGCAGACCCAGATGAAGCTCTGAAAAACCGAACAGAAGTTACCCTCTTGTAAGAGACATTTATATTTATAAGACAAATCTCCATTTGTAAGGTGTCTCCCTCCCTCTAGTAAGTAAAGGAGAACTCAATCTCTAGAAACTCTTAGGCTGCGACTTAACTCTGCCCAACCCCGCCCTTGTTTACACTGCTTTTCCTGGTCAGGGTCTGCCCAAAACTGATTCCCCAGCGCCAACACCTTTTGTCTTTAGCCAAAGGTGGTATTTAATGTGCTGGCTTTGACCACTCTGGGGGGGGCGGGGGTTACTCAGTTTTTCTGGGTCTCTCCCATATCCATGCTTTTCTCCTATTAACCTGCTGTATTATCAACTTAATTGTTTGACCAACCAAAAAACCTAGAAGAAAGGAAAACTTTTCCACTGCTCCCTTTGAGAGTGTAGGCAGGACAGATCTGAGTGTCCTCACAGAGAGCAAGATGGAGGCACTCGTGTCGGGCGGTGACTCATGTCAGGGAGTGACGTGAGCAGCCATGAGCCCTGCAGCTGAGACCAGATATGGCCAACACCAGGACAGGTTGCCAAGACCCAAAAATGATGACCAGCAGAACCTGAAGAGGCCTGCAAAGGCTCAAGATGGATTAGTCTCCTGGGGGGACTTTTGTATTCCACTGTCAGGCTCTCCAGACACTGATACTTTCACATCTGACGACACTGAAAGGGCAACTTCCGCCAAAGACTCTGCCCAGCTGATCCTTGAACATACAGAGATGGCCCGCTGCATGCACATAAGGAGCAGTAAGCTGACCTGGGCCACACAAGTCCTTATGCAAGCGTGCGCTCGTGGCCTGCCTTCGCACTGGGTTTGCTGACTTCTCACCCCCGGCTGACCTTGGTGGTGGTGTGCCATTGTGTCGGACTTTGCTTTGCGTGACGTGACGAAGCCAAGTTAAATGCACAATGAAAGGTCACTGAGTTTGGGATCCTGAACCTGCTTTACAGTTATGCTAACCTCGCTTGATGACTGAACAAAGCTGACACTATCCGTACGTACGGGCCTCCATGGCGTGCTCACGACAGACCTAGAATAGCTAACCTCCTGAGTGTGTATTGATAAATCTACTAAAACAATAATCACATTCCTTTTGTTTTTTAATTTTTTAATGTTTATTTTTGAGAGAGAGACAGAGAGCAAGCTAGGGAGGGGCAGAGAGAGAGGGAGACACAGAATCTGAAGCAGCTCCAGGCTCTGAGCCTTCAGCACAGAGCCCGACGCGGGACTTGAACCCATGAACGGTGAGATCATGACCTGAGCCAAAGTCAGACGCTTAATCACCTGAGCCAGGCAGGCGTTCCCTCAAGCATAACTTAAAATGTTTTTTAATGTTTATTTGTTTTTCAAGAGACAGAGAGAGACAGAGCATGAGGAGGGGAGGGGCAAAGAGAGAGGGAGACAGAATCTGAAGCAGGCTCCAGGCTCTGAGCTGCTGTCAGCACAGAGTCCGATACAGGGCTCAAACCCACGAACGGTGAGATCATGACCTGAGCCGAAGTCGGATGCTTAACTGACTGAGCCACCCAGGCGCCCCACCAATAATCCTATTCTTTTTTTTTTTTTAAATATTTTTTTTTAATTTTTATTTATTTCTAGGAGAGAGAGAGAGAGACAGCGTGAGCAGGGGAGGTTCAGAGAGAGAGGGTGTTACAGATTCTGAATCAGGCTCCAGGCTCTGAGCTGGCAGTCAGCACAGAGCCCGATGCGGGACTCGAACCCACGAACCGCGAGATCATGACCTAAGCGAAAGTCGGACGCTTAACCGACTAAGCCACCCAGGCACCCCACCAATAATCCTATTCTTAATGGTAACAAAAGCTATAAAACCAGACATCAGGACACAGGAACACTTTTCTCAAGTTTATTCATGGCATCACTAGCTCTTTAAAGGGCTTATTTTTCTACCCCCAAAGGAGAGGCTGTCGAAACCTCTGCACCCTGAAACTGCAGAGCAGCAGCTAATATTAGTGACTCTAAAAAGAATCGCTGCACCTGGCAGGTGAGGAGATATATTTATTTCCTTTTCTTCTCTTCAAATCCCTTCTGCTGGGCCCAGGCCTCTCCTCTCTTTAGTCCCCTGTTAGCACCTAATCTCTCAAAAACGTTTGTGCTTCTCCAGAAAAGTCGTCCTGAGGCTTGTCGGCTCCAGGGAAACGTCTATGCAGGGCACGCCGAATGGAGAGGCAAGGCCAGACCACACTGAGGCCACCCTGATCGCTGCTTCAGTGGAGCCACCTTCACTGGGACCCACACGCGTGAACACTATTGTCTGCCGAGGGTCACTTCTCAAGCCAGGACGAGAAACCCCCAGCCTGCTGGTGAAGAAAGGGCCTGAGAAGGTGTGGAGTTCTCTGAGCCGGAGAGAAAATGTGAGTCCACCTCCAATAAGCTGTGAAATGACAGCTGGGCAGTCAGACACCTTCTCGTCCTGAAGTCCGGATCTCCGCCTCCTCCACCTACTCCCCAAAGCCACGGAAATGGCAGCACATTTCCTCCTGTCCTTCAAGCCCAGCCTGGCTTTCCTGCCTAAGGGCCGACAGTGCCCACAGCCCGTGTCGTAGCCCCCCCCCCCCACCTCCCCCGGACAACTGTGCCCGCAGCTTTTTCCCAGGAGAGACGTGATCAGCAGCAGAGCAGAAGTGAACTCCAGGTTAAGCCTTGAAAAGAACGGCTCCAATTAAGACACAGGATTAGGAAGGAGAAAAAGAGGCAGAATGCAAGATTTAAAGCCTCGTTTCGAATGATTTCAGACACTCGACTCAAGGCAACTTTCAAGTGTACTGAATTTTTAAAATCAGGATACATACAGTATCATGACTCCTAAAAGCAAAGGAGTAAAAGCACCAAAGTGAATTATATTGTTCTCAAAAATAAAATTCAATAGGCTTCATCCACTTGGAGGGTGGGGTAGAGAGGAGAGGGGTACAGGAGGGTGAAAAGCAGCTGTTGCAGACTTATGTTTAGCTTGATGGCCCTTTTCCAAGCTCTAGTTCACACTCATCTTGAATTTCTGAAGCTCACGATTATGATCCCAGTGTGAACATAGACAACAACAAAAAAGTCGAATAAAACATTATTACTACTTTCAGTACGAGGCAGCCAAGAGCAAACAGCGCCTGATTGTCTCTCTTCCAGACTATTCACATTCTTCTGAAAGTACCCAAGCCTACACAAAATGACAACAGCACATTTTGACGGCGACAGATAGCGGCTTCAGAAATTTGTCAGATTCAGGGGAGAAATACTGGTAACAATTAGGGGGCATGTGCACCCACACGAGAAATTACCAGCAGCTAATGAAACAGCAGGTCCAGGGAGAAAAAAAAACAGGGTGGCTTTGACCTTCCTCCTACTGTCTACCTTTACCTGAACACAGAGAGCCTGCCCCACCCAGAAAATCGGGTGGCTGTGCCCACACAGCAAGGACTTGCTTCCGGGGACGGCAGAGGCTGTTGTGATGCCACTATGCCAAGTATTTGTTCATTATTCCCTTTCTACATTGTCTTGTGATTGTATCTACGCATATTATTATATCATATCGTATCATATCACATCATACTACCTTATGGTATATATGGGACAGAAATGGGACAAGAAAGAAAATCAGTCCCCATACCCTGGTATGTAAAGGAGGTGGCAGCTATGAAGAGAGCTCCGGGACCCCAGCCCTCCCTGGATTTCAGGTGACATTTGGCATGCACCACTCCCGTCAGCACCAAAAGTCCAGGTCGTTTAGGGTAACTTAAGAATACATGCACTTTCTGGCAGTCATGAGATCAACACATGAGAACAAGAGACAGATTTGAGGTTCTGTCTTTACAAAACTCAAATTAGGGGGCGCCTGGGTGGCTCAGTTGGCTAAGCGTCCGACTCCGGCTCAGGTCATGATCACACGGTTCGTGGGTTCAAGCCCCGCATCAGGCTCTGTGTTGACAACTAGCTCAGAGCCTGGGGCCTGCTTCTGATTCTGTGTCTCCCTCTCTCTCTACCCTCCCCTGCTCATGCTGCCTCTCTCTCTCTCTCTCTCTCTCAGAAATAAATAAAACATTAAAAAACCTCAAATTAGGAAACTTAACGTTACCTGTATTTTACCACAATTTTTTTATGTGAATTGAAACAAGTCAGACATTTGTTTATGGGCTGGATGGCTCAGCCTCTCATCTGGTGGTCTGGTGTGTGCTCTATGAAGGGGAATCTTTCCGCCCCTGGTGGGCACCTCAAGGCATTCTAAGGCAGCCTGTCTGACGAGCACAAGGCTAGGGAGAGGCCTTCTCATGCAGAGATATCTAAATTAAAAAGAAGGCAAAAAAAAAAAAAAAACCCACAAAACGAAACATAAAATATGTTTAAAAGATTCTCTAACTGGATCCCTCTGGAAGATGGAGGCAGAATAGTAGGACCCTAGGCTTGTCTTGTCTCAGGAACACAACTAGGTAACTATCAAGTCATTCTGAAAACCCCAGATATCAACCTGATGATGACATAACAAACTCCACAACTAACAGAAGAGAAGAGGCCATATCAAAGAAGGCAGGAAGTGGTTTAGGGGAGAAATAAACCGCAGTTGCTGTGAAGGGGAGAGAGCCGTGGTTGCGGCAAAGGGGAAAGAGAGACGGAGAAGAGCATATAGGGGAAGACACAAAGAGAACGTTTCCCCAAAGCCACTGGCGGAAGAAAACAAATGGGGCTGAATTTCATAAGTTTTTGCAACCAGTAGGGCGTAAAGCCTGGAGTTTTAAATAAAGGTCAGCAGGCTTGGCTGGGATAGAGCCATGAGGGCGGTGCCCTGTTCCTGGAGAGAAGACAGGCAAACGACTGAGGGGCCGATGGCATGGAAGCAGCGATTTGAAGAATGCCTGGGCCACACAGTGGGCAGGTAATTCACTCTCCCCAGAGGGTTCCCGTGGGAGGCAGAGTTCTCTGGGAACAGGACAGCTGGCTGGCACCATTTCCCTTCTCCATTCCTCAGCATAAACACAGAGCCACCTACAGCAAGCAGCACAGCTCCAACACTGGCTGCCTACCTTGCTTACACCAAACTCCATACCCTCTGCACTCTTCCCTTCCCAGTCGGGCTTGCCTCAGTCCCAGAGTGGCAGATCCCTTCCCCAGAAGACCAGTACAAAGCCCTGCCCACACCATGTCTCCAAAGAGACACCAGACCACACGAGACCAGAGAGTTCTGCAGGGCCTCAGTTCTGGTCGAAGTGGTGTCAGGTCTCACATCACAAGCAGACTGAGCACACCTAGCTAAAGGTTGCCACATTTAGGCCAAGGACCAAACACTGCCCACAGCAGGTTAGAAAAGCCTCTCCAGATAACTGCCTTGAAGTATAGAGCAGCCAAAACACAACAGTAGAGCACACACCAGCAATTGTTTTTTCTGTTGCTCTCAGGAACAAAAAACAACTGGGTTTCCTAACACACAGAAGAAGGCAGAGACTTAAACAAAATGCCAAGATGGAGGAATGGATCCCAAATGAAATAAGATAAGGCCATGGCAGAGATCTCAGCAAAATCAATATAAGCAACATGTTTGGGATTGAGAATGTAAAACACCAATCATAAGGACATTCGCTGGGCTTGAGAAAAGAATAGAAGACATCAGTGAGACTCTTACCACAGAGATAAAAGAGTTAAAAAGAATCAATCAGAGACAAAGAATATAATAAATAACACTGAAAAACAGACTTGATGAAATGAACAGCAGGCTAGAAGAGTAAGAGGAATGAATTAGTGATAAAGAAGACAAAATAATGGAGAATAATGAAATGAAAGTGAACAAATGAAAGAAAGAATAATTATGGAACACAAGAATATACTTAGAGAGCTCAGTGACCTCAACAAACATAATAACATCTACAATAGGAGTCTCAGAAAAAGAATAGAGAAAATACGGGCAGAAAATTTATATAAGGAAATCATAGCTGAAAACATCCCTAATCTGGGGAATGAACCGGGCATCCAGATCAGAGGCATAGGGAACATCCATCAAAATCAACAAAAGCAGACCAATACCAAAACATACTGTAATTAAATTTGCAAAGTACAGTGATAAGAAAAAAACATCTTAAATACAACAGTACAAAAGAAGTCATTAACTTATAAAGGAAGAGACATAATGCTAGCTGGAAATTTCTCAACAGAAACTTGCCAAGCCAAAAAGGAATGGCATGATATATTTGAAGGGCTGAATGGGAAATATCTGCAGCCAAGAATACTTTATCCAGCTAGGCTGTCATTCAGAATAGAAGGAGAGACAGAGTTTTGCAGATAAACAAAAACTAAAGGAGCTCATGAACACTAAACCAGACCTGCAAGAAATAGTAAAGGGGACTCTTTGAGTAGAAAAGAAAGACCAACAGTGGCAAAGACAAGAAAGGAACATAGAAAATTTCCAGAAACAGGACAAAACAAGTAATAAAATGTCAATAAATACATTATCAATAACTACTCTGAATGTAAAAAACAAAAAAAGAAAAAATTATTACTCTGAATGCAAATAGACTAAATGCTCCCATCAAAAGACATAGGGTGTCAGAATGGATTTAAAAAAACAAGATGCATCTATGTGCTGCCTATAAGAGACTAAGTTGAGACCTACAGACACTTGCAAATTGAAAGTGAGGGGACGGAGAAACATTTACCATGCAAATGATGTCAAAAGAAGCTGACGTAGCAATACTTTTATCAAAAAAAAAGGGGGGGGGGCGCCTGGGTGGCTTAGTCGGTTGGGCGACTGACTTTGGCTCAGGTCATGATCTCGTGGTTCATGGGTTTGGGCCCCGCGTCGGGCTCTGTGCTGACTGCCACCTCAGAGCCTGGAGCCTGTTTCGGAGTCTGTGACTCCCTCTCTCTCTGACCCTCCCCTGCTCACACTGTCTCTCTCTCTCCTAGAAATAAATAAAACATTAAAAAAAAAAAAGACTTTAATACAAAGACTGTAACAAGAGATGACGAAGGGCACTATATCATATAAAAGAGGACAATTTAGCAAGAAGATCTAACAATTGTAAATATGCACCCAACATGAGAGCACCCAAATATATAAAACAATGAACACCAAACATTAAGGAACTCATTGATAATAATACAATAATAGTAAGGGACTTCAACATCCCATTTATACCAGGGGACAGATCATCTAAACAGAAAATCAATAAGGAAACAATGGCTTTGAATGAAACACTAAACCAAATGGACTTAACAGATATATTCAGAACATTCCATCTTAAAGCAGCAGAATACACATTCTTCACAAATGTACATGGAAAACTCTCCAGAACAGATCACATACTGGGTCACAAATCAGCCCTACAAAAAAATCTGAAATCATACCATGCATATTTTCAGGTCACAACAGTATGAAATTTGAAGTCAACCACAAGAAAAATATTTGGAAAGCTCTTAAATGCATGGAGCTTAAAGAACATCCTACTAAAGAATGAATGGGTTAACCAGGAATTTAAAAAAGAAACTAAAAAATACACGGGAGCAAATGAAAATGAAAACACAACAGCCCAAATCCTTTGGGATGCAGCAAAGTCAGTCCTAAGAGGAAACTACATTGCAATTCAGGCCTATCCCAAATACACAACGTAACCTTTTATACCTTAAAAAGCTAGAAAAGGAACAGAAAAAAAAAGCCTAAACCTAGTGAAAGAAGGGAAATAATAAAAATTAGAGCTGAAATAAATAATATAGAAAGAAACAAACAAAAGTAGCAGAACAGGTAAACCCAACTAAGAGCTGGTTCTTTGAAAGAATTAACAAAATTGATAAATCCCTCGCCAGAATTATCAAAATGAAAAGAGAAAGGACCAAAATAGATAAAATCATGAATGAAAGGGGACAGATCACAACCAATACCACAGAAATATAATTATAAGAGAATACTATGAAAAATTATATGCCAACAAACTGGGCAATCTGGGAGAAATGGACAAATTCCTAGAAGCTCACAAACTACCATAACTGAAATAGGAACAGACTGATAACCAGAAAAGAAACTGTATCAGTAATAAAAAAAAAAAAATCTCCCAATAAACAAAAATCCAAGGCCAGTTGGCTTCACAGGTGAATTCTACCAAACATTTGAAGAAGAGTTAATACCCGTTCTTCTCAGCCAATTCCAAAAAATAAAAAAGAAAGGGAAACTTCAAATTCATTCTATGAGGCCAGCCTAACCAACGCAGACAATGAGTCCACTAAAAAAGAAAAGTACAGGCCAATATCCCTGGTAACTATGGAGGCAAAACTCTCAATAGAATACTAGCAAACTGAATCCAACAATGCATTAAAAGAATCATTCACCACAATCAAGTGTGATTTATTCCTGGGTTTCAAGGGTGGTTCAATATGTGCATATCATACAACACGATACACCACGTAAGTAAAAGAAAGAATAAGAACCATATGATCCTCTCAATAGATGCAGGAAAAGCATTTGACAAAGAAAACATCCATTCGTGATAAGAAACCTCAACAAATAAGTGCAGAGGGAACATTCCTCAACATAATCAAGGCCATATAAGAAAACCCGACAACTAATATCATCCTATGGTCAGGAACAAGACAGAGATATCTGCTCTCATCCCTTTTATTTAACATAGTACTAGAAGTCCCAGCCACAGCCATCAGACAACAAAAAGACATAAAAGGTACCAAAAAAGCAAGGAAGAAGTAAAATTTTCACCATCTACAGACGACATGATACTACATATCGAAAACCTGAAAGCCTCCCCTGAATAATTGCAAATCTAATAAATTCAGCAAAGTCACAGGATACAAGATCAGTTGCATTTCCATACATCAATAACGAAGCAGCAGAAAGATAAATTAAAGAATCAACCCCATTTAATTGCACCAAAACCCACAAGATACTTAGGAATAAACCTAACAAAAGAAGTGAAAGACCTATACTCTGAAAACTATAAAACGCTAATGAAAGAAATTGAAGAGGACACAAAGAAACAGAAAGACAGGGGCACGTGGCTGGCTCAGTCAGTGAAGTGTCCAACTCTTGATTTTGGTTCAGGTCATGCTCTCACAGTCATGAGACTGAGCCGGATGTCAGGCTCTGTGTTGAGTGTGGAGCCTGCTTGAGATTCTCTCTCTCTCTCTCTCTCTCTCTCTCTCTCTCCCCCCCTCCCCCTCTCCCTCTTTCTCTCCTTCCCTCTCTGCCCCTCCCCCAATTCATCCACACATATGCGCTCACTCTCTCTTTCTCTCTCTTTCTTTATTTCTATAAGAGAATAAATAAACATTTAAAAATGAATAAATAAAATTAAATATATAATAAAATACTGGAACTACATCAAAATAAAAACTTCTACACTGTGAAGAAAATAATCAACAACACTAAAAGGCAACAAAAGGGAATGAAAGAGGATATTTACAAGTGACACATCTCATAAGTGGCTGGTATCCAAAATGTATAAAGAACTTATAAAACTCAATACCCCAAAACCAATTAAAAAATGGACAGAAGAAATGAAAAGACATTTTTCCAAAGAAGACATACATATGGCCAACAGACATGTGAAAAGATGCTCAACATCACATATCATCAGGGAAATACAAATCAAAACTCTAATGAGACAGCACCTCACCCCTGTCAGAATGGCTAAAATCAACAACATGACAAACAACACAAGGTGCTGGCGAGGATGTAGAGAAAGGGGAACCCATTACACTGTTGATGTTGATGGGAATACTCTGGAAAACAGTATGAAGGGTCTTCAAAAAGTTAGAAATAGCACTACCTTAAGATCCAGCAACTGCACTAGTAAGCATTTACCCAAAGAATACAAAAACACTGATTCAAAGGGATACATGCACCCCAATATTTATATAGCAGCATTATCTACAATAGCCAAACTTTGGAAACAGCCCAAGTGTCCATCGAGTAGCTGAAGATATGATATATACATACAATGGAATATTACTCAGCCATAAAAAAGACTGAAATCCTGCCATCTGCAATGGTGTGGATGGAGCTAGAGTATTATCCTAAGCAAAATAAGTCACTCAGAGAAAGACGAATACCATATGATTTCACTCATATGTGGAATTTAAGAAACAAAACAATTGAGCAAAGGGGGTAAAAAAAAAAAGAAAAAAAGGAGAGGCAAACCAAGAAAGAGACTCTTAATTATAGAGAATGAACTGAAGGTTACCAGAGGGGAGGTGGGTAGCAGGATGGGTTAAATAGTGATGAGAATTTAGGTGTACACTTATGATTAGCACTGGGTGATGTACGGAAGTGCTGAATCACTGTACTGTACACCTGAAACGAGTAAAACACTGTATGTCAACTAACTGGCATTTAAATAAAAACATTAAAAAAAATATTCTCTAACTTGGGAGAACAGTATTCCCAAGATATAAGAAAAAATTATACTTTCGAAAAATAATCACTCTAAGAAGCAGGAGAAACTTTAGAAAGCATTTGCTTTGTGTTTTCAATAAAATGCAAGAAAACTGGAAGAAATGGAAGAAGAGGTTTAGTAAAAAGTTACTTAGACGCTTTCAAAGATGTAAGTAAACTGATGTGCTAAGATGCAGGCTGGGATGAAAAAAATTGTAAAGAATAAAAATGTAATAGATTCACTGTTTTAGACATGGCAAAACAGAGAAATGACACTACAGAGAAATAACTCAGTAATGCAGAGGACAGCTTTGAGCAGCCATCCCAGAGAGGAGAGGGGGAAAAAAACACACATACGCAGAGAGAAAACTAAAGTAAAAAAAAAAAATTCTGTTTACATGGAAAGGCAATGGTAGGTAAAAAGTATAGCAATGCAAGACACAAAATGACTCAATTCACCAGAATTGTGGAACACATCCACACTGTTTATAGCAGAGTGTGGAACACATCAAGGAATCCATGATAGAACACAAAAAAGAATAAACAGGCCAGTGGATTAAAAAAAGTTTACAGAAAAAATTAACCGCAAGAGGTCACCAAAAAGACATATCGCTGTAATTTAACAATTTTTTTAACGTTTATTTATTTTTGAGGCTGAGAGAGACAGAGCATGAGCTGGGGAGGGGCAGAGAGAGAGGGAGACACAGAATCTGAAACAGGCTTCAGGCTCTGAGCTGTCAGCACAGAGCCCAACACGGGGCTCGAACCCACAGACTGCGAGATCATGACCTGAGCCGAAGTTGGATGCTTAACCGACTGAACCAAGGCATCCCTAAATTTAACAGCTTTTAAGTAGAAGAAATATCCTCTCTGGATCCATAAAACAAATCACCAAACCTTTCAAAAGATGTCTTCTGAAAAAATAAAAGTTAAGGCACGCCTGGGTGGCTCAGTAGGTTAAGCATCTGGCTCCTGATTTCAGCTCAGGCCATGATCTCAAGGTTCGTGATCAGGCCTGCATTGGGCTCTGCGCTTAGGATTCTCTCTCCTCTCTCTCTCTCTCTTTGCTTCTCCCTCTCCCTCCTCTCTCAAAAGAAATAAATAAACTTAAAAAAAAAAAGAAAAAGGAAAAGTTAAGATTGCTCTTATTTGTTTTTCAGGGCCCTAAAAAGCAAAAAATGGAACAGAAATAAAAACTTTAGACAAAAAACAAAAAAAGGTAGAGTCATGATGCAATATTTCAGTACTCATATGTGAAAAATAAGAACTGCATCCTTAAACATCTGAAGTTTCAGAAACACCATCATCCACATTCCAAGGCTGACCAAGAAAGGAATGGAAACAAGACCTGAAGAAGCAGGGAGGGCTCATTTACCACGAGAAAAGGCAAACATTGAAAAGAGAATCTATAATCAATATTCCTAGATTGGTAAGCAAGAGCTTAATTCAAATCTTTAAAAAAAGAATTCTTAATCTATCAAAGGAGAAAGTGCATGATAGAATAATTGATTAATAAAAGCCCATGCCTTCTGCCACACGCCAAGAGAAGTTCTAGATGGAGTAAAGGTTTAAATATATAAAAATGCGTTTAAAATGCACACTTATCTCAGCCTAATGACCACATCAATAAATGATCAGTAAGTTTATCAGTTCAGAAGCAGAACTGAGAAAGAAAAGTAGATATAAATGACAGGAATACAGAAAGGTTGAAAACTTGTACACACTACATAACCACAGACATAATTGTTAACTAAATTAGAAAATCAATTTAAATGCATGGTTAATTAATGTTATATTCTTGGTCTTCATAACCCTCTTCTAAATCACTAAGAAAATGGAGTATCTTGACACAAATACAGACAAGAGAATGAAAAGCCAACTTAAAATAAAAAATATCTTAAAAATTAAACACATTGATAAGCAAATACATACAAATTAAGACATTAACAAAATGATGATCTCTTGAGAATGAAACTAGAAGAACGAAGAGAAAGTCTAATGCACAAAACAGCTGAGAGTTAGAATCAATGGTCACTCTCATACTTTGCTAACGTGAGTATATGTTGGAATCAACTATTGTTGTTGGACAAGTCATAGCAACATTTTGAAATTTCATATATTCTTTGATCGAGCCCCTTCACGTCTATTCATTTATCTGAATAATCAAGAATATATGCAAGGATATAAAGGTGTTCATATCAGAGTGTAAATCAAAACCAAAAAGAATAAATAACCCCAACGTGCAAAAGGAAAGAATAAATAAATTACGGTACGAGCACCCATTCAAACATCATGTTCTAAAACCGATGTTGCAGAAGACTAATGATGTGAAGTTGAGATGTTGTTAAAAAAGGGCTACTAACCCGTACCAAAATATGCATAGCAAAATTACTAGGTACGTGTAATCAAAGTTATCGAAAATATGAATAGCACCCATCTTTTGGACGTTGAAATGACAGGCAGTTTTCTTTTTCCCTCTGTGTTCATCTAAAAACATGAAATAAGGCGCGCCTGGGTGACTCAGCCAGTTAAGTGTCCCACTTCCGCTCAGGTCAAGATCCCAAGGTTGGCGAGTTCGGTCCCGCATCGGGCTCTGTGCTCGAAGGGCGGAACCTGGAGCCTGCTTCAGATTCTGTGCCTCCCTCTCTCTGCCCGTCTCTCATTCGCAATCGGTCTCTCTCCCTCCCCCTCTCTTAAAAATAAGTAAACGTTAAAAAAATTTTTAATAAAAACACATGAAATAACATCTCTCCATAACAATAATAAGTTGGGATATAACACAACCGACTTTCGATGTCTGGTCTCCGCGGAAGCCAGGGTCTCAAACAGGGACAAGTCAAAGTTCCATCGCAGGGACAAAGGGTCACAGGGAGCAGAGACAGTGCATTAATGGAAGAAGCAGGTAGGGCTCTATAGGAACGCACAAAAGTAGAAGTAGGGTCCCCACGGGTCTGGAAAACTCAGAGTCCAATCATCCCAGATGGCGCACTGACGTGGGCAACGATGACCAAGACTTTCAAAGCAGAGCCGCTGCGCTCCAGGAAAGCCAGCCAGCCACCAGTCCTTGGTCACCACGACGGACGCTGAAGCCAGAATGGACGCTGAACTCACAGGTGCCAAGTCACAACCGGGACCTGGATAATTCCATGGAGGGAGCCTGGAATTCCAAGCCGGCTACTCACAGACACTTGCTCTGGCCGTGCGGTTAACATCACCACAGTCTGAGCTCTCCTAATTTGAGAACTGACTTTATGACATCATAGCAGATTTTACTGGATTTCTTTTATCCTCAAAAATGAAATTAATATTAAGAGAGAATATTCCAAAAAAAAAAAAAGAGAGAGAGAGAGAGAAAGAACATTCAATTCGTATTTTTTTGAATTCCAACCACTTGGAAATTTAAAAGTACTCTCCTGGGTCAGTCGGTTAAGTGTCCAAGTTTGGCTCAGGTCATTATCTTATGGTTCATGAGTTCGAGCCCCACCATGGGCTCTCTGCTGTCAGCCTGTCTCCCTCTCTCTCTGTCCCCCTCTCTGTCTGCCCCTCCCCTGCACTCTCTTTCTCAAAAATAAACATTTAACAAGTGTCTTAAACAGGACTCTCCTAAATAACTACAAATATAAAAGTTATTTAAAATTTTAATTTAATCATAGGGGTGCCGGGGTGGCTCAGTGGGAGGAGCATGTAGCTCTTAATCTCAGGGTTGTAAGCTGGAGCCCCACATTGGGTGCAGAGATTACTTAAAAACAAAACAAAATCTTAAAAAACTTTTAATGTAATTATAAACAGTTTAGAATACATTTTAAAAATCTGAACACTATGTATCCAAACTTGAGGAACGGATCCAAAGCCGTATTCCAAGGAAAATTCACAGTAGTAAATTTTAGGAGTAAATATTTAGTAGTAAGTATTTCTGTTACAAAGAAAAATGGGGAAAAAATAAAGCATTCACTTCAAGTCCTGAACTGGGAAAGAAGGTATGATTTAAACAACAACAAAAGGTAACACAAAGGAAATACAACATGGAAAAAATATCAGACTTGACAAATAAATCCAAGAGCCGGATATCAGACACAAACCCATGACAGACTCTGACAAAGCTTATTAGAAAGAGAAAATGTCCACTGTTATGGGGTTATGTTTTGAGAATTATTATTAAATTTTTCTCTTTGGTCTTTCTGACTCTGACATGATTTTTCCGTAAGTCATTTTAAAGCATCCTTTGGGGGCTTCTGGAGAGAGAGAGGGAGAGAGAGAGACTTGTTACTGAAAAAATGCAAAGAGAAAGCATAGGGTGATACTGAGCTTTAGGCAAGCAAAACAAGTTATGCTATTGCCCCAAGAAAAGATTTTCCAAATCCCTCTCATTCTGCCTCTTCAGCACGTTAACCATCTTACCAGGAAGACACAGCTTCTGGAGCTTTCTCACCCTTTTTACTCCTGGTCCCCACAAATTACCACTAAGGCTTTCGGTCTGAATCAGGCCTGGAGGTCTGAGTTAGGACAAAAGAAAAGAGGGACAGGGGTAGCCTGCACATCTCTAACTGGGAGCATGGGTGGAAAGAAGACAGAGAAAGGAAGAGGAGAGCTCCGGCTTGGGGACAGAAAGGTAAGGGTGACCACAGGGTAGAGGGGATTTGACCTCCTCCCCCAACTGGGACCCTGAAAAGAGATCACCTCTTGGGCAACCTCCCAGCCTGAAATGAACTTAGAACAGGGCATGGGGCAAGTCGAGGGAGGCCCTGATATTTCATTTCCTGAACCAGCTCTGGCTCTTCTATGTTTAGATGGGTTCCAGAAATAGCCAGCAGACTGGCTGTGGAGCTGGCTACTCAGAGCTGGATGTGAGAGCATCAGAGCAAATGTCGCAGAGTGACGGTGCAGTATAGGACTCAAAGAGAATCTTCACCAGATCCCTGAGACGGAGCATCAGGAGCTCACTCAGGTGAGGTCGATAGAGCGGGGTCCCAGGAGGGTAGAAAACCTGAGGAAAAAGAAGGGACCACACGCTGCAGCTTCCTAATTGGCTCTCAGCAGCCGTCAGATAGAAAACGGACAACATCGCCCTGGAGACCGGCAGAGCCAAAGGTACCATGATCATGAAGCCCAGCCCTTAACTGTACCCACACATCATTTAAGGCCCTCTCCCCTTAGATCTGGGCATCATCTTTAAGTAAGAAGAGATGGTGGAAACCATATGAAAGGCTGAGTATTTGCTCCCAGAAAGAATTAATATTCACTAGAAAGAGTTGCTTAAATTGTCACATCTGAGTAAGCTTTAACACACACACACAAACACCATCTTGCCTAGCACCTAAGGAAGGCTATCGAGTAGGGACGTTAAGAGTGTGGGATTCTGGGAATGCCTGCGTAGCTCAGTCGGTTGAGCATCCAACTTCAGCTCAGTGGGTTCGAGCCCCGCGTCCGGCTCTGTGCTGACAGCTCAGAGGCTGGAGCCTGCTTTGGATTCTGTGTCTCTGTCTCTCTCTGCCCCTCCCTCGCTCATGCTCTGTCTCTCTGTCTCTCTCTCAAAAATGAATAAGCATGAAAATTTAAAAGAGAGAGAGGGGGATTCTGGATCCACATGGCCTGGGTCTGACTCCTGACTCCTCAAATTTGCGAACTCTGTGACTCTGGGCGATTTACTTAATCTCTCTGTGCCTCAGTTTCCTCAACAATAAAATGAAGACTGAATCATAGTTTCCCTCCGTATTTCTTCAGGCTCAAGTGAGGTAATAAGTGTAAAGTGCTTAGATCAGTATCTGGCCCAAAAAAACATTCGATAAGTATTGGCCATCTTTATTGCTCTTAGCATTACTATTAGATTGTAACTTTTACCTATCACCTCCAGTGCGGGGCTCGTGAAGGAAAGAGCAGATCTGCTACAGATAAATTAAGAAATTAGAATTCCTCTACATAATCAAGTAGCATAAATTAAAAATCCCACCCCAGCTACATAAATCATCGGAATCATAAATGGTCAAGGGGAGAGAAAATAAATCCGGCAGGTTTTTAAAACACGTACCAGAATGGTCTAAAAAATCTTGGAACTAGATTCAGAGAAAACATATATATTACCTCTAGTAGCTCAAGAAGTATGCAAAGTAGAAAAGAAGTATGCCAAAGGAAGCTGAAAAATTCATCAAAGAATTACCTCAAAAAAGGCCTAGGACCAGAAAATTCAATTAGCGCATTCTTTCTAATTTCCCCAAGGGGAAACGCCAAAATGGATAACGAACAGCACCAAAGCCTGGAAAGAGATGGAGTGCTCCCCAGATCACTGGAAAGCTACGCTATCTATAGTCCACAACCCTGCAACGCAAAGCGTGAGGCCACTATTTTTCTCTAAAGCTTTGTGACTCCACGATTTCTTAGTGCCTCTAACCTGCTGTAAAATTCGAATCGCAGGGTTATGAGAGGCTGCCCCTGCACTTCAAGATTTCTTCCAGGTCGGCCCAGACTCTTCTCAGGACCATGCAGGAGCAACCCAAGGGCCTGGGGTCATGCAATCCGAAGATTCAGACTCTCCAAGAGCCAAGAATATACAGAAGGAAACAGAGGCGAAGGGAGTCACAAGCGATAAGCAGAGGAAAAGAGGCGATACACAAAACTGCAGAGAGAACAGCAATGCTGAGGCACAAAGCAGTACATTCTTCGGTGAAAATGTAAACTGAATCCACGCTTCTAGGATGTAATTGGCCATGTGTGTTTGGAAGCTACAATGTAATGTACATACTCTTTAACCTAACCATACAACTTCTCTCGCTCCATCCTGGAGAATTAATTGCAGATGAGGATTTACATACACAGATGCACTTAACAGAATTATTAGCAGCAAATAAAAAACAAAACAGGAAACCATCTAAATGTCTGCAACCACAAACAGTTAAATAGACGATGGCACGTTCATATGATGAATTATGCAACAATCATAAGCAATGTTGGGGGGGGCTTAATGAAATGTACTGCATTGTCCATTTTTTTTTTTTAGGGAAAAAGGGCAGAACACAAACACCAAAGTATAATCTTCGGTATATTCTTAAAATCTATGCACATAGGAAAAACTCCTGGAAGAATACAGACCGAAGCCTTAACAGGATCTCTGGGTGGCAGAGCTCCCGGTGAATATTTTTTAATACGTTTCTCATATTATCTAACTTTCTGCAACAAGCATGAATGACTTTTATAATCAGGAAAAAAAAAAAAAGACTTAAACCAAAAAATTATTGCACACGGATAAACAGTCCTCGGAGTGAAAAGGAACAATTTGAAGCCTCCATTCACTAAGGACAAAAACATCCCCAGTGTTGTGCACAGAATTCCCCAAACGTGAATCTTCCACGGGTGCCCTGGAAAGCATAAAGACAGAAAGCAAACCGACCAAACCCCTGTGTAGACAGGCCGAGCTGCCTCTCTGGCGGGGAGGGGGGCGCGGGGGGATTCAACACACGCTTATGGAGAAGGGACCTCAGCACTCATTTTTTAAAGTGCAGCTGTTTGGGCATCTCCCTTGGTTCGAAGAACCTCTGCACGGAGGAACAGGCTTTACAGGGGAAGGCTGAGGGAGCGAGAGGGGTTACACAAACACACACACACACACACACACACACACACTCAGACACCCACACCCGCTCAGCCGTGCGGTCCCAGCCAGACAACTCGAAGCGAGTCCTGCGGGTGCAGCCGCCCCGCGCCGCGGGTACCTGTTCGTGGGGCGCGGCAGCTGGGTCGCGGGGCTCCGGAGCGTCCTCAGCGCGGCGGGGGTGCCGCGGGTGGCGTCCCTGCCCTCCTCCGCCAAGAGCCTGCACCGCCGGGAAGAAAACTAAGTTGTCACACCTCGCTGGCAGGCTCGGCAGCCGCCGCGCGCTCGCACCTGGCCGGGGCGTCCCCGCGCGCCCCGGCTCCCCCACCCCAGCAGCTCCCCAACCCCGGAGTTTGAAGGGGCTTCGCGCGGGGAGGGAGGGAGAGCAGGGACCGGAACGCCGAGCCCAGGAGACGGCCGGCCGGGGCACCCGACGGCAGGGCCCGCTCCGCCGACCCTCCCCGCCGCGGCCGGGGCCCACCCGGTCCGGGCGTCGCCCCTCGGTCACCCCCACGCAGCCAGCCGCGCCTCCTGGACGCCCCGCTTCCCGGCCCGCCCTCGTGCGGCCGCCGCCCGTCGGCTGCCCTCGGCGGCGGTGAGAGTCCGCGCGGCGAGTGGGGCGGCTCGGCGGCGGCGGCGGGGGGGGGGGCGGGGGCGCGGCGGAAGGCGGCCGAGTGCAGGCGCAGGGCCGGGTGCGCGTCGAGCACGAGCGCGCGGGGCGCGGGCCGCAGCGCGCACAGCTCGNGCAGGCGCAGCAGCAGCAGCAGGCCGGCGAGCAGGGCGAGCAGCGCGCCCCCCGGCCGCATCCTGAGCCCCGCGCACCGCCGCCGGCCGCGGCTGCCCCGGAGAAGCGCAGCCCGGCCGGCCCGACTCACCGCCGCCGCCGCCGCCGCCGCCGCGCACACCTCCGGTGTTCACGGGCGGCGGGGAGGGGTGAGGCCGGCGCGCGGCGCGGGCCCGCACTCCCGGGCGCCCCGGCCCAGCCCGCACGGCGCGCGGGGGCAGAGCGAGGGGGCGCGCGTGCCGGCTCCCGCCTGCTGGCGCCCGGCCCCGGGCCGCCGAGCTCGGCGCTCGGGCGGCGGTGACGAGTCGCCGAGCTCGCCTCCTCTCCTGCCGGAGGCGCTCCGAGCTGCTGCGGGCTCTGGTCGCCGCCGCCGCCGCCGCCGCCGCCGCGCGGGGTCACCTGAAGGTTGGGACTCGCGAGCTGGACTCGGTGCTGATTGGGCTCCAACTTTTGTGCGCCCTCGCCTTCTCCCGCGCGCCCGCGGGCTCTTCGCCGGAGCCCACGCGGCGCACCCAAGCGAGCCACGGCTCGTTCCGCGTCCCTGCGGTGCGGGGCGAGGACTTGGAGGGGTGGAAGGGAGGCAAGAAGGGGCCCCACTTCAAAACTTTCAAAACTGGGTAGCCGCTCGGCCGGATGGCCCCACGCGAAGGTTGCCAGGGACCTGGTTTCGTTGGGTAGATCCTGGTACCCGAGAGAAGGTGTAAGCGCCCCTTGCTGAGACGCAGGTTCAGAGGCTCGGGGAGAGGATTTCCAGGGGCCGGGCAGTCTTTAGCGGCTGGCAGACTACCACCCGAAGGCGGAATTGGGCCAGAGCCTGTTTTTGCAAATAGTTTTCTTTGGAACACCTACAGGCCATTCCTTTGTTTTATCCGTGGCTGCCTATGGCTGTATTACCTAAGGCTGCTTTGGCGTCGCAAGGGCAAAGTTCAGTAGCGAGGACAAAGATCATATGGCCCACGAGGCCTAAAGTATATATTATCTGCCCCTTTCCAGAAAAAGTAATTAGCAGACCCCTGATCTACATCATATTGGTCTAGATCATAGTGGTTTGACCTCATTTCTTAGTATTGCGTTGATTGTAGGAGAATGATGCTATGACAGTGTGATAGAGCCTGGCTCTTCTCTTCCAGCCCAGAGCTATTCTGTCCACGCTTCTCTGGCAGGCTTCCCAAGTGCACCCCTCCACCACCGCGCAAACTCAGTTTTCCCCCTGACTCACCCCTTGAGAAACCTCAGTATACTATCAACCCCCATAGTTGTTAAGTGGGGGCTCATTCACTCTAGTTCTGTACGGATTTGGGATTTTCCCCAAAGCAACCCCAGGCCTCTACCATCTCTACCAAATACCTTGCTAAATTACTTTGAAAAGGCTCTGAAACTTTTCAAAAGGCTTTAATGAGTTAGCTTTCCCAAGTGACAAAAAATCTTTGTATGTCATTTGGGGTCTCCTTGAGGCATCAGACCTTAACCTGAAAGAGCCACGTGAGAACCTTTGAGGGAACAGGTTGGCCAGACAGCTCAACAAAGCCATTGCCAGGGATTTTGTTACTGAAAAAAATAACGTGTATCCAGAAGAGACGTATGGGCTGCCTAGCTCCAGTCTGCTAATCCTGCATTTACTTTCATTAAAAAATATTTGGTTGAAAACACACCAGAACTCTGCACATAGTAGTCGATCAATAAGTGTTTGGTCAATGAATGAAAGACCTAGGAACGAATACTTTTCTTAAAGAGAAAAAGGAGAAAAAACTGAAAATAGGTGTGACCGGAAATATGATTTCCTTCCATCTCACTGTTAAAATATGTAGCAATCAATAAAGAAAAATGTGCTCCTTTTATGGAAGACCGACATTTTTAGGAATGTGGCTGCTGTTTTAGGAATTAATAAAAATTAATACTGTGTCCAGGTGATGCTAAAACAATAAAGACATCCATTGCTACGTGTTTGAAAGTTGAAGCATTCTGTTAGATAAACAGGACATGGCATGAGTCTCTTGAAAAGGAAAAGTTGTCTGGATTTGGAAGATAGTCTGAATTTTATTTCTCTTAGAGCAGAATTGTGCAGACAGCTCATACAGAAGATGTTTGCAGAAAAAGAAAAGGGCATTATTGTATCAGCCAGGAAGCTGCAATTTCACCTAATTTACTAAAGTTTAATATTTCAGCACAGCTGGGCTCAAGGCAACAGCAGAAGAGGCAGCCTAGCACTGGGCTCCCTTAACACCCTTGCTGTAAATGAAGTTACTTTTTATCAAGCCAATGGCTATCAGCAGGGGACTCACAAAAGCCCATTTTAATTGGAAAACTGTGTGTAAATTTGCAATGGGAATTCTGAACCGAGTGGTAAAATTTGACAGTAGGGAACTTTACCACAAGCTTTGTAAATGAAGACTTGGGCTGGGAAAATATGAATTATCCTTGAGAGTTAAAAAAAAAATGATAAAAACATGAGTCTGTAAATATTATCAGCCATAGAACCAAAACTGGACAAACAGTGTATTTGGTAATTTATGATGAGGAGGTCTGACCAGCAGCCTCAAAGATCTGTATCATGTGATCATTTGAATATTCTACTGATGCCCAGGATCTAAACAGAAATTTGGTCCACTGTGCCGAAGTCCAAGCTGGTGTGTGAACTGCCTTGCTCATCCAGTCTGCCCAGCATTTGCCTCTCACTGGCCTTTGTTATTATTTCTCATCATGAATGCCCATACTTTCCTAAAATAACCTTTAAAACATGGTTGGGAAGGAAGGCTATATAAAAAAATGTCCAAGTAATTGAACACCTTCCTGGACATTGTGGTTTCTCATTTGGGGGGTAAGGTTTCAAAGACTGCCATGCATGCAGATTTGGGGATGCGTGAAGAAGAATCCCAAATATCAAGTGGCTTTTGTAGCCACTGGTTCACGTGAGTGGTATAGACAAACACGGAAAATCGATGCTTTATTTGGGTGACACTTTTATTTCCCTGATAGAAAGGGTGATTTCTAATGTCTTCAAGCAGCTTGATTGGTTTTAGTAATATTTGAGATTTGTGACGACTACAATGGCACGTTCATAAATATTACACTATTCCTTGGGGGAGGAAATTCATAAGGATAGTATAACCAAGGCTACATATTTTCAATAAATCATAAGATATAAATAAAAGTAGAAATAACTTCAAGAGATCAGCAACCTTGTATGAGAGGGAGCTATGTGTCCAGATATGTTTTATTACACATTTTTCCCACTGCTAATTGAATATTAAAAAATTGATGCAATTCTGTTCATAAAGTAGTTTTAACTTTAAAGATAGAACACCTATCATCTAAAGATGATATACAAATTTCATATAGGTCTTACATATATAAGAAATCCAATTTGTGGTGTAACTAAAATTACAGACTGAAAAAACAAGAGCTATTATCCACAGTGTGAAACAGATTTTTAATGTATAAAACATTCAAACTTCTAAAATTCCTCTCCCTGAAATCCACTTACAAGATCATCAAGGACCAGAAAAGAGAAATGGAAACTACTTATCCTGAAACAATAAAATGGCGACAATCCCATTCCACAAACTCCTAAGAATATCTCTGAAAGGTGAACCAACTGGACACGAATATCATGTTCAAGACTCATCTACCCTCTTTATGAACTTAAGTTCATGGTGGGTGGAGGGAATGGAGAAGTTTTTCAAAATTCTACTCCTACACAATTTGGAAGAGCAAAGTCTGGGCATAGGTCACAACAAATATGAGTAGCAATTAGTGTAATGGCCAGGGTTATGGAGTTCAAAAAGAGATCGGACCTATATTTCTGTTTCCAGCTTTCTAGCCAGAGGAATGATAATCTAGAGATAATGCTTATCTTGAAGAGAGATACTACAAAAAAAAATTGTAGTTACTGATTAAAGTCAATTTACCATAGAAAAATGAATACCTAATCTATGTATTCAATAAACAAAAGGCTCTCAAGCCATTGGTTTTTATACTGAATTGGCTTCTTTTCTGATTCCAGAGTTTGCAAAACCAGGCAGAACTGCAGTGATTTCAAAAGACTGGGGGTGGGAATTGGAGGTGCAGAGGTAATATACCCAAACCTGCCATATTCTCTCTTCAACTTCTCTCCCCTCACTGCTTCATTATGTACAACCTCAACCATAAGCAGATAAATAACTAAATGAAAAAATATCCAACAGTAAGACCTTCACACAAAACTAAGTTTCAACAAGTAGGTAAATGAAAAGAAAGCACTGTCCCTAATTTTCCATTCATAATATTCCTGACAAGTAGCAGAAAGCAACAATAACACACACACACACACACACACAAACCCACGTCTGATTTCTTTCAAAGATGAGTAAGCAAAAGAAAAAAAATATGCAAGAGTTCTGCAAAATATAAAAGGAAAGGAATGCAACTAATAACAAGAAAAATGAAGACTATATGTTGGAACAAGACTTACTCCAGGAAACAGCAGAAAAGGTAAACAACAATCACTTCATACCGCCCAGGAAATGAAATATAAACATGGTGACAGAAAAACCCAAAGAAGAAATAAGAACTGAAAAAAGATAGCAAAGCAACAGTATACAAAGTGATCTGACAACAAGAGAAAAAAATGAAACAAAAACCATTGAAGAAGTTATATCTTAGAAACCTGGGCAGAATTTAGATGGCAAAAATCCAAACCAGCGTTAAGGAGATTAGGCTCGTGAAAATGACAGGAAACACAAGGGAGAAGGACAAGGAAAATACAATGATTAGAAAAACAATTATATGTATCAAAAGCAGATATTACATATATACCATGTAAGTATTAGGGTTCGTTTTTAAAAGCAAAAGAATGAAAGATTAAAAACAATTAAGGATATAACGGAAGAACCTTTACTGAAATAAAATACGGAAATCTGCAGATGTTTTGTGTTCTCATTGTCTGAACTCATTATGTGAAATCATGATGTTCTAGAGAAACTTATAGAAAACAACTAACATGATTTATTCTCTTGCAGAGATTATTAAAAACCAAAGAAACCTAAGAGCCTAAAGACAGAAGAAACAAGTAGAAATTAATCTTACTTCTGACTTTGACTCAGCACCATTACACTCAGAAGTAACAAAACTATATTTCTAGGGTTTTTGAGCAGAAAAGGTGTGACCTCAAAATTTATACCCAGCTAAGATAGCTTTTATAAATAAAAGCAAACATTTTTATATATGATATTTTCAGATATTAAAAAAAAAAAGCAATCAGGGCATCTAGGTGGCTCAGTCGATTAGGAGGTTAAGTAGTTAAGCGCCAGACTCTGGATTTCGGCTGAGGTCAGGATCTCACAGTTCGTGAGTCTGAGCCCCATGTATCAGGCTCAGTGTCCGCAGTGCAGGGCCTGCTTAGGATTCTCTCTCTCATCCCTCTCTGCTCCTCCCCAACTCATGCTGTCTCTGTCCCTCTCAAAATAAATAAATAAA
Source organism: Hyaena hyaena (assembly GCF_003009895.1). NCBI lineage: Eukaryota > Metazoa > Chordata > Mammalia > Carnivora > Hyaenidae > Hyaena > Hyaena hyaena. Next base: position 1,112,393 of record NW_024080905.1, on the reverse strand, counting down.
CTTTAAAAACCAAAATAAAATTACAGAATATATGTTCCTTGCGTATATATCCTGGGGAAAAAAAATCAACTGGAGCTCTAATCCAACCATAAAACATAAATCAAAGAATTCACAATGAAGAAATATTGATAAGGAGCTCAGATGAGCAATAGATCATTTTAAAATTAGAATTGAGTCTAAATAATAGAATCTCATAATATGTTACCTTCTCTTTAAAAATCACTACATAAATATAAAACTAAAAGTTGACACAGTAAATCTGGGAAGGAAAATCTCTAGTTCACAGTAAATAGTGGGAAATATGAAATAAAATAATGAAGGATGGAGTACAGGTGCATTACTTGCCTTATCTTTCAAGGTGAACACATAGAATCAAATCATCAAAATGCAACTTTGTTTTAAAAAGTAATAATTGTTTTATTACCAGAAAAGGATGAGAAAATATGTAAATATTTTCCATTGAAGGAGAGAGGAGAAAGAAAACTCAGATTTTTTTAGCTAAAGACAGAAAAATAGCTATCAGAGCAATACATGGATCTATTACAAATACCTAGAAATGTTTTATAAAATATAACAGTAAAGGGGCGTCTGGGTGGCTCAGTTGGTTGAGCATCTAACTTCGGCCCAGGTCATGATCTCACAGCTTGTGGGTTCAAGCCCCGCGTCGGGCTCTGTGCTGACAACTAGCTCAGAGCCTGGAGCCTGTTTCAGATTCTGTGTCTCCCTCTCTCTCTGATCCTCCCCTGCTCATGCTGTCTCTCTCTCTCTCTCTCTCTCTCAGAAATAAATAAAACATAAATATATATAAAAATATATTTATATATAAAACTAAAAAAAAGCATAGCTGAGCTATATCTATAGCTATAAGCATATACATTTATATAAATAACAGTAAAAAAAGCATAGCTGAGCTATATCTATAGCTATAAGCATATACATTTATATAAATAACAGTAAAAAAAGCATAGCTGAGCTATATAGTTATAAATATATATTTATCTTTTATATATATATGTTATATATATATATATATATAAAACAGTAAAAAACAATACATGGCTGAGCTCTCAATAAAGACAGGAAAAGCCCCAGGTACCAGAAATGAGGAAAGAACTGGGGGAAAAGAAAAAAAAAATGAAGAGCAGGGAGTGTGCGATGTGACCAGGTACTCACCTGGAGTATATGATTGTCCTGGTAACTTGGACATTTGCTTTTAACATCTTTCTGGCGAGTGAAAGTTGAGGGCTGGATTCTCCAGTGAGAAAGGGTAGAACTAAAATTTCTGTGTAAAGCTTTGTTTCTTGTTAGAAACAAGACATGTGAACTAGAGAAACAAAGATCCACACACTTCACAATGACAACCGTTTGTCTCCATCTGAGTTCTGGATGAAAGAATTTTATTTTATTCTAAAACTTTGGCTTCATTTGCATTTGTGGCCCAATTTTATCCCACCCAAGTTTTTCCTGAAGTTAACATAAAGATTGGTCCTTGGCTAATGATGTTCTGAGGTGTATGGCAGGAAATTACTCGGTATTCTGGTTCCATAAAAAATCTCAGAGAAAAGGAAATATCACTAAAAATGAGCTCAAAAGACCAAAATATTTTATAATATTACTATTACAAAATACTGGGGTGCCTGGGTGACTCAGTTGGTTAAGCATCCGACTTTGGCTCAGGTCATGATCTCATGGTTCGTGGGTTCAAGCCCCACTTCGGGCTCTGTGCTGACAGCTAAGAGCCTGGAGCCTGCTTCAGATTCTGTCTCCCTTTCTCTCTGCCCCTCCCCAGCTTGCACTTTGTCTCTTTCTCTCTCTCTCTCTCTCAAAAATAAATAAACATTAAAAAAATTTTTTGAAACAAAAACAAAACAAAACAAAATACTTAAGGAATTCACTCATGGGTATGTCCTAACAGTTATCACTAATGGAAGGATCATTAACCACTAATCAGAAAGACAACATAAAACAATGAAGTTTAAAATCATTAAGGACATGGAAGGAATGTGGAATCACCACACTGGGGAAAGAATGATAATAAAAGAAGGGTTTTCCTAAAGAACCAACAGAACTATGGGAAACAAATAGTCACTGATATCAAAATAGTCAATGATGGGTCAAGTGATAAGATTACACCTGGTTGGAGAGATAATCAATGACCTAGAATACCAATCTGAGAAAATTATCCATTGCAAGATAAAGAGATGGAAAATATGAAAGCATGGCTAAAGACCGGTAGAAAAGAAGAAAATCCATCCTATTATCTACTGCTGCACCCCAACACCCACTGGTTAAAAACATTTTATTATACCTAAAGATTTTGCAGTGTAGGAATTCAGACAGTACCCAGCTGGGTGATATTATCACATAGTATAAGATATGATCTGGAAGGTTCAATATGGTTCCACTCATGTATTGCCCTTTGAACTGATTCTCAGTTCAGCTGAGATTGTCAACTGGAGTGCCCACACACAAAAGCTCTACATTACCGATTTCAAGGTACTCAGACTTCTTACATTAAAGCTCAGCATTCCCAGTGAAACTGGGTAGAAGCTGCATGTTTTTTATAAGCTAGTGACAGAAATTCCAGGCCATTGCTTCTGCTCTATTCTATTGATCAAACAAGTCCCTAAGTCTAGCATATACTAAAGCGGAGAGGCATTAGACTCCTTCTCTAAGAGAAATAATAATAATAAAAAAAAGTGTGGCTATCTTAATCTACCACAATCCAATATTTGTGTAAAAGGAATTCCAGAAGAAAATAGAAAGAATGAGGAAGAGGTAATATTTGGAGAGTGAATGTCTATAAACATCCCAGAATTAATTAATGATTTGAAACCTTATTTAAAGGTGACAAGTCCTGACCAGGATGAATAAAAATACATCCAACTCTAGGGGCACCTGTGTGGCTCTGTCGGTTAAGCATCCAACTTCAGCTCAGGTCATAATCTCACAGTTGGTGGATTCAAGCCCAGCACTGGGCTCTGGGCTGACAGCTCAGAACCTGGAGCCTGTTTCAGATTCTGTGTCTCCCTCTCTCTCTGCCCCTCCCCTGCTCATGCTCTGTCTCTGTCTCTCAAAAATAAATTAAAATGTTTAAAAAAATTTTTAAATACATCCAACTCTAGATACATTGTAATAAAACTACAAAACCCAAAGATAAAGTCTTTGGAAAGAAATGTAACTTACAAAGAAATGATAATTAGATTATTGTATTTTTCTCATCAGCAAAAGTAGAGCCCTAAAGTTAACTAAATCTTCCAAGAGCCAGGACAAAAAATTATCATTATTAAATTTTATAACTGGCTCAACTATCACACAAATGTGAAGGCAAACTAGAAAGTATTTACACGGATGGAAAATGTTTACCATCAGTAGACCCATGTTGAAAAGAAGATCTATAAATGGTCCATTCCAGGAGCAAACAAAGAAGTGAAATGCAAGACAAAAGGTGAAGAAGGAAAATGATGAACTAACACTGGCTATATAATACAAAATCATGACCAATCGATGAAGGGAACTGCAAAGTAAGATTGAACTAAAATAATAGAAATAACATCCAAGACAACTACCAGAGTGGGAGCATTCAAAGTTCCTTGGTCTATTCAGGAGATCAGTAGCAACAGTTATTATCTTTATACAGTATTAAACCAAATTTGCACTTTTTAAAAATGTTTCTTTATTTTTGAGAGAGAGAGACACAGAATCTCAGAGATTCTGTGTGTGTCTCTCTCTCTCTGCCCCTCCCCACTCATGCCCTGTCTCTCTCACTCTCAAAAATAGAAGAAATATTTTTTTAATTTAAAATAAAGCATAAAATAAGATCATATAAATAAATTCAAATATGCTCTTAGTCACAGTGAATACAAATAAACTCAGCAGTTAAAAGAAACTCACAGATTAGATAAAAACAGACAAAATGTTACTGAAAAGAAGTAAATAACAGTACATAAAATCTTATACGAAAGAAATATTAACCAAAAGGAAAGCTACAACAATATGAGATGAAACAGAGAGGTGGAAAGTATGATTAAAAGCAAGGTAGGTCACTTCATAACAATAAAAGGCACAATACACTAGATAGAAAAATCATGAATCTGTAGGGAACAATCAACAATGTAACCTGAAATCGTACAAAACAAACCTGTTAGATTCAATACAGCTTTCTCTCAAGAAGACACAAAATTAGAAAACTCATGGACTGTACAACACAATTCAAAATATTATTTTCAGGCTAACCTGATAAAGCTCTGAGACCTGGCATATTCTATTCCACAAAGCAAGTCACGACAACCCTATGAAACCCTGTTATAGACACCGTATTCCCTAATCACAAAGCAGGAAATTAGAAACCAATAACAGAAAGATTAATAAAACCATTCCCATACTTAAACACACGTCCAAATAATTAACAGGTCAAAAAGCCCATCTTGATTAAATTTAGAACATATTCAAGACAAAACCAATAATGAAGAGACAGCCTATCAAATTGTGGGCTTCAGTAAAGGCAGGAATACATACAGCCTTAAATGTATTTATTAAAAATTTAAAACTTGGGGTACCTGGGTGGCTCAGTCGGTTAAGTGTCCAACTTTGGCTCAGGTCACTATCTCATAGTTCGTGGTTCGAGACTCACATGGGGCTCTGTGCTGACAGCTCAGAACCTGGAGCCTGTTTCAGATTCTGTGTCTCCTCTCTCTGCTCCTCCCCCACCTGCATTCTGTCTCCCTCAAAAATAAACATTAAAAAATTTTTAATTTAAAAATTGAAAATTAATGAGTTAGGCATCCAACTCAAGTCGCTGGGGAAATAAAGCCAAATAAAGCAACAGACTCTGAAATATATCAAAAATGGCATGATAAGGAAAGACCAGTAGGAGATCAGCCCAAAGATCCTATTATCCAAAGAGCCCAGGTCTTCCCACTCAATCTTCAAAAGCAAAGTTGAACAGGGGCTTTCATTTGAGTGAGTTAATTTGTTTAAAATTAATCCCTGGGGCACCTGGGTGAAGTTGGTTAAGGCCAACTTCAGCTCAGGCCATGATCTCGGGGTTCGTGCGTTCCAGCCCTGCATCGGGCTCTGTACTGACAGCTCAGAGCCTGGAGCTTGCTTCAAATTCTGCGTCTCCCTCTCTCTCTGCCCCTCCCCCACTTGCGCTCCATCTGTCTGTCTCTCAAAAATGAATAAACATTTAAAAAAAATTTTTTTTAAGTAAATAAATAAATACCTGGAAGCAGCAGTGCAAAACTGAAGACAGTAAAGCAGAGGCGAGAAAGCCGGCGTGAACACACGTCATTGAATTGGACGTTCCTGTGGACACTGAGATTCATCACACCCAGGATTCCCCGACGAACCTCACAGAATGTGCATCCGCATAGCCTGCCTGCAGGACGAACGGCATTTCGCCCTCTCCACTATTGCTCAGGGACATTTTCAGGTTGCATGAGAATGAGTGGCGGGTGTCCTGCACGGGTACCATGAGGCATCAGACTTCCATTCGCAGAAGAGCGCTCCCTTGTCACGGAACTCTCCCCTCTTGGGGTCAGATTCTACCTTGACTGCTCGGCGCTGTGAAGATCCACACCCGGAGGTACTGGTTGGTTTCTGCCAGCTGATACTGCAGTGTATTTCATGTGTATTCTCTTTCCTTCTGGAATAGAGACTGTGTTTTCCTGCTTGTGCCCTGCTGTGACTTGACCCTTGTTAAGAGTCTGGAGGCAATGAGAGAGGGAGAGATAGATCTTGAGGAGGAAAGACATGATAAGAAGTCTGTCTTTATTAAGGGCAAAGATCTGGGCAAGGTGAAGCTCATCTCCCTCATCAGGGTGGTGGGAAAACGTGGAGGGGATTGCGTGGGCCAGCCTGGAGAGCTTAGGAGAAACCGGGGACTCAAGTTTCTCCGCAGCTCATCTACCCACCTGGCCCCATGACTGGTCTCAAAGCCTGCCGCTTTCCTATCATAATCTTGGCATTTGCTGTAGAATTAATCCCCTTTATAGCACTGCTACCCATAAACTCAATGTTGAGCCCAAATATTCTGCAGTCCCAAAAGTTGAGGCTTTCTGTATGTGATGACACAGGGGTCTCTAGCTTCCAAAGCCTGCTTAGAGTTCATAGTTAGCTGAACTAGAGCCTGTCATTTTCTTAACTTAAAGCTTCTAAAGCATTAAGCGAAACCAGCCAATCTGATTCTTCCCATTACCATTGTCCCACACTATTCAGAGGCCTTGCTGTCTCCTAACCGAGCGTTTTATCTTCACCTACCCCTCACCGGCATTCCCTTCAGTGAGAGTCTCAGTAATTACCATGTCAAGGGATCTCACTGCGCCAACTGCCACCAGCAACGGTCCGCATTGTGGCCTCACTGGTCAGTAATTCACTTCCAGAACTGTATCCTGAGATTCTGCTTTCTAGGGCCAATCATGAGACCAACTTTTGACCTGCCTGCCACTCACCTGTCCCCAAGCAAAGCTGAGGCAAATGCTTGCGAGTACAAAGCTTAGTTGAGACGCGATTCCTGCAAGTAGTACTGAGAGATGTGGGAAAAATGAATCATTCCATTGGACTCTGGAGCTCAGTCCCAGTAGGCACCCCCGAAGGAACCATATAGAATATACCTCAGAATTTTTCGTGTGGCGACCAGTCAGGAGGAACATTTACCCATGAGCTTGGATCCCCATATGTCAAGGGTTGTCTTCTGAGCTGCAAACGCCCTCATGCTTTCAGGTTGCACATGAGTGAGAACCAGGTGGGTTCTTGCCGAAATAGGACCATCACATCATAGAATCAGAGGAGCCCCAGGAACAAAGCAAGAGATACATATGGCAACTGCAGGTTACCCCTGCACTAATACAGAAATCTCAGCAGTGGATACCAGACTTGAAAACAGATCATGTACAAAGAATCAGGAACTAAACTAAACTGTCATGATATAAAGAGAGGTGATATAATCTATTGGTTGAGAAGGAATTCAGAAAGTAGACTACTTGTGTTTAGAGGCAGACGTTTCCACCGGGCCACCATAGAATTGTGGGTAAGACATTTACGCTTTCTGTGACTCAGTTTCCTGATATTTGAAATGAGGATACTAATAATAGTATCGACCTCATAATGCTTTTATACATATTAAATGAGATATTTTATGTAAAGAGGTTAGGACAATGCCAACATATAACAGCATATGAATGTTTGCGATTACATTCTCGACAGCAACAATGGAAGCTAGAAGACCATGGAAAAACAGCTTAGAAATTCTGAGGCAAAATTATTTCCAATCAAGAATTTTATACCAAGGAATGAAGTAGAAACTACCTAATTGCCCTTCAGCAGGAGAATGATAAATATTTTGTCACTTATTCATTCAGCAATTAAATGAATGAACAAGGCTACAGGCCATAAATCTCAAAAACTACATTAAAAAGAGCCATTAGCACTTTATGCAGCCAACTATATGACATTCTGGAAAAAGAAAAACTATGGAGACATAAAAAGATCGCTGATTGCCAGGAGTTGGGGGATGGGGAGAAAGGCAGCGCACAAGGCGGGGTTTTAGGGCAGTGAAACTACTCGGGTGATATCATTATGGCAGGTCTGTGCCACACATTTGTTCAAACACGTAGAATGTATAAAACCAAGAGGGAACCTTAATGTTAACTATGGACTCTGGGTGATAAGGATGTGTCAATGCTGGTTCACCCATTGTAACAAAAGTTGATAAGAGTGGTGGTTCTGTGCGTATGGGGGTAGGGGGTCTATGGGAACTTGGTACTTTTTTTAAAATGTTGTTTTCAATGTTTATTTTTGAGAGAAAGAGTCAGAGTGTGAGCAGGGGAGGGGCAGAAAGAGGGAGACACAGAACCTGAAGCAGGCTCCAGGCTCTGAGCTGTCAGCACAGAGCCCAACACGGGGCTCAAACTCACGAGCTGTGAGATCATGACCTGAGCCAAAGTCGGACGCCTAACCTATGAGCCACTCAGTCGCCCCAAGGAACTCTATACTTTTTGCTCAATTTTGCTGTGAATCTAAAACAGCTGTAAAAAATAAAGTTTTTGTAAAATCTTTTTAAAAAAGGATCACTAGCATTTACTCTCAGAATGCAAAGATAGTTCAACATGAGAAAATCTAATTTTATTTAACCTATTCCCTGGTCATTGCAGGAAAGTGCAATCATCCTAGCAAAATAAAAAGGCATTTAATGAAATTTAGCTACATTTTCTTAGATTTAAAAACTCTTTAGTAAAACAGGATTTGATAGCAGTTTCTACAAAAGGAGAGGAAAATAATCATCTCAAATCAAAAGGCTTCTTTCTCATGCTTAATTAATTGTTTAATAAAAAATTTTAGAGATGCCTGAGTGGCTCAGTTGGTTAAGCCTCTGACTTTGGCTCAGGTCATGATCTCACTATCCTTCTGTGGGTTCAAGCCCCGTGTTGGGCTCTGTGCTGACAGCTCAGAGCCTGGAGCCTGATTCTCATTCTGTGTCTCCCTCTCTCTCTGCCCCTCCCATGCTCATGCTCTGTCTGTCTCTCTCAAAAATAATTAAACATTAAAAGAAAATTTTTTAAATTTTCTATCAGGAATGAGACAAGCTCTCAATAAATATTTGTTATGTGAAGATATTTGTTATGGTCCTGAGCAGGTTCTTGACGATGGCATTTCACTACTTAACGCACTAAAAATAAGTTTAAAATCTTTAAGCCCAAATGCAACCATGTAAAAATGGAACCAGTATAATTGCAAGTTGACAATTGTTCTATTTATTTTTTTATGTTATTTATTTATTTTGAGAGGGAGACAGAGAGCCTGAAGTAGGGAGGGACAGAGGGATAGAATCCCAAGGAGGCTCCATGTTGTCAGCACAAAGTCAAACACAGAGCTAAATCCCATAACTGTGAGACTTATCATGACCTGAGCCAAAATCAGGAATCAGACGCTTAACTGACTGAGCTCCCCAAGCACACACCAATTGTTCTATTTCCCTATCTAAGAGTCAACCTTAGGATTGATTCTACAGCTATCTCTAAAACTGGAGAAGAGAAAATAAGAAAATAATCCTGATTTTACCATTGGTAGCAATTAACCTAAATGATATTCCTCACTACTCGTTTGTGTGACTGATTTGATCCCTACCTAAATGCAGATTTTTTGTTTGTTTGTTTATTTGTTTTTGAGAGGGAGAGAGAGACAGACCATGAGGAAGGGAGGAGCAGAGAGAGAGAGAGAGAGAGAGAGAGACACAGAATCCTAAACAGGCTCCAGGCTCTGAGCTGTCAGCATAGAGCCTGACACAGGGCTCGAACTCACGAGCCCTAAGATCATGACCTGGGCTGAAGTCAGACGCTTAACTAAGGACTAAGCCACCCAGGCACCTCCTAAACACAGATTTTAGACCTAGTAAAAGGTTTCTAGCTCTGTTAGCACAAGTAATTCAATTTTTGTTGTCACTGGCCATTCAGAATCCCTAAAGGCATCTTTTTCTTCCAGACATACTTCTAGAACAAGATCTCATAATTCAAAATTGAAGAAGAATATCATAGAAATATTTTCAAATCAGGAATGAACTTTAGATCATTTCCTTCTTGTCTCCTTTCTAGCTCTTTTCTCCTATAGGATGGGGAAGGGAATATACAACACACATGTGAAACAAGAGATCAAATTATTTTGTCACAGTGCTTCGTGCTTGCAATTCCGTTCCCTCTGCCAGAAATACTCTTGTTCCAGATACGTCCAGGGCTTATTCCCTCTTCCTTAAGTCTGATCAAATATTACCTTAATGAAATGAGAAATTGCCCTCAACTCTAGGTGCCCTAAATTTCTTACCTTGCTATATGTTTTCCATAGCCCTCATCAGCACCAAATACATTATATATTTATTTATACATTGTCAGTCTCTCCCAGTTACAATAGAAGCTTTGTGAAGGCACAGGTTCTTTGTTTATTTTGCTCTATTCCTGCATTCCCAGTGTCTAGAACACATAGAAGCTACAAAATAAATATTAGTTAAATATATAAATGCGTGTAAATTCTAGGGTGTTTAGGATGTACAACTACTATTTTTCTGTAGCTAACCTAAACACTGGTTTTCCTCTGGAAATTTGAATGGCCCTTAGAAACGCTGGGCACCTGGGTGGCTCAGTCAGTTGAGTGTCCATCTGTTGATTTCACCTTATTTTTAAAATTTTTTTTAATGTTTTATTTATTTCTGAGAGAGAGACAGACAGTGTGAGCAGGGAAGGGTCAGAGAAAGAGGGAGACACAGAATCTGAAGCAGGCTCCAGGCTCTGTGCTAGCTGTCAGCACAGAGTCTGACGTGGGGCTCAAACCCATGAACCGTGAGATCATGACCTGAGACAAAGTCAGATGCTTAACCAACTGAGTCACCCAGGAGTCCCTGATTTCACTTTAGATCATAATCCCAGAGTCATGGGATCAAGTCTCATGTTGGGCTCTGCACTGAGCGTGGAACCTGCTTGAGATTCTTTCTCTCTCCCTCTCTCTCTTTACCTCTTTCCCCCCACTCATGCTATTTCTCTCCAAAATAAAATACCTTTCCCATTAAAAATGTCAATTGGAACTACTTCTTTGGAAAAGATGACACGTACGATTGTAGAACTTAGATTTGAATATATTACTCCCATCTTCCTATTCTGATAGTCAGAGTACTTTGTTATAAAAGAAAGAGCACTAGGTTCAAATAGATCTGGTATGTATTCTGGTTCTGCCACTCACTGGGTGTGACTCTAAGCATATTTAACCTCACCAAGTTTCGTCATCTGCAAAGCAGGGGTAAAATGAACCTAATGTAGACTCACTTCCTCCGCCTGGCTTCTTTAAGTGGAGAACATCACCAGTCAGCAGTTTGCCCACACCCTCTGTTCCACACCACTACCCCACATCTACCTGATCAAGAAATCATTTCTGTTCTGTACCATTACGACATCTTGAACCCATTCATTTCTCTCCATCTACACTGCCATCTGCCACTTCCATGGCCCAGATCGCCATTACCTCTCTTTACCTGGGTTATTACAACAATCTCTTAGCTCATTTTATAGCAGTTTCCCTCTGCCGTAACCATTTCCCCTCCATTCCCCCACCCATCAGAAGAGAAGGAAGGATGACTCTAAAACACACACATGAGAATAAGAAGCAGACAGTTCCCTCATTTCCTGGAAGCCTAATATTCTAATCCCTCTTTCAACCTTTGTCCGTGTTCTGGGAGAATTCCACATTTTATGAACTTGGGCAGGAAAAAAGCCTCCCTCCCACTATCAACATCTGTAGGAGTCAGACATTCTATCTCCTAAGCCTCTGGCAGCTGAATTATGGGCCTGTGACCAAGGTAAGGCCAATCACACGCACTCACCTCCAGAACTCTGATGACTGAGGAGGTGATAGCAAACTGCAGGGACAGTTAAGAACCTAGCCAGTGTAGTACCAGTGGCATCCGTGAGGATTCTGTGGCTCTGTGGTGGTGTTCATCCATGGAGAAGTGTAGATTGCCAAGCCCTGGCTTGTTCCTGTCACCTGGCCTCCTTTGATTCATATCCATTTTCCAAGCTCTATTCTCTAGGGCCCCTCATATTTCCAGAATTACCTAATAAATAGCCTTCCCCTAAATTGCACTCACGCCCATGTCAATTACCGATGCTGGCAACCGAGAGCACCGCCTGGTACATCATGAAACACCCAACCCCTCCGCCTCATACGAGTCATCCCACCACTCCCAGTGGCCTCGTGTTAACACCCACCATCCTTAGAACCGCTTTCAGACTCAAGTACCGCTCACCTGTCCAGCTTCTTCTTCTCACCTTATACCCCAGCACACGTCCCTTCCTGCCATTGGGCCTGCATGGCATGTTCTCTCTTGCTTCGGACATGTTTGATTTTCTCTGCCTAAAACCCTCCCTACTTGCATGTAAGCTTCTTTCCCTCCCTTTTCCAGGTGACTCTTGAACTAGCAGTGAACACAGCTAGAGGCCAAATCATACCTATCACTTTAAGTTTCATAACAGACTGCTTTTACACTAGCTGTAGTTAAAAATAAAAAAACAAAATCCCAGAGCAGGGCCCGCTTTGGGTCATGAGCTCACCTTTCTTACAATAAGGATAAAGAGTTGTGACTGTCTCACAGAGGTCAAGGGACCCCTATGTGGCCCAGAGGGAGTCTGACTGTCCTCCCTCTGCCCCCTTGTGGTGTCCTTTCTCCAAACGGATGACCCAATATCTAGCTCTTTTATTTAGGAAAAAATTTCTTTTTTTGTTTGTTTTTAATTTTTTTGAGAGAGAGAAAGAGAGCAGGGGAGGAGCAGAGAGAGAGGAAGAGAGCCAATCTCAAGCCGACTCTGAATGGACAGTGCAAAACCTGAAGCAGGGCTCAAACTCATGGACCATGAGATCATGACGTGAGCTGAAATCCAGAGTTGGACACTTAACTGTCACCCAGGTGCCCCTAGGAAAGAATTTCTGAGCTCTGATTGCAAGTGGGGGGAGGTATAAAGGAGAGAGAATTGGGGGGAAGCAGTAGGCATTTCTGGAGGAAAAAAACAAAGAGAGAGCTCTACAATCAGGACAAAGCTGAAGTCGAGTGATTTGAGGTGTCTAAAGGCAGTAGAAGCTCAGGGCTCAGAGGAAATTCTAGGAAATAGAAGAAGAGCACTTTTTAAGGGAGAGGAGGGGACAGAAGCTGCAGGTGCTTTATAAATCTGCCCAGGCTTATAGATCGAAAATCGTCCCAGTGCCTTAAGTGACAAGAAGAAGTAAAATGAACTTGAAATTTAAAGTAAGACAGACATGAATTCTCAGTCCTGGCAACTGCAAGTTCAGTCAACTTCAACTCTGAGAGATTCAATTTCCTCATTTGAAAAATTAGGAATAAAATACCATTCTCAGTATTAAATGTCCAAAGCAACATGCAGAACCATGTGTATAGTAGGATCCCACCTGTCTTTTTTTTTTTTTTTTTTTTTTTTTAGCAAAGGTGGCATATTTGTCAAATATCACTATGTCTGCATGAAGTGGAAACCATAGTTACTTCCAGGAAGGTAGAGGAGTGAGACATTCCATTATAGTATATTCCTGTGTCCTTTTTGATTTAAATACACGGTGTGAATTTTAACTCTTCTCATGAATTAAATAACTACACAAAAATATCCATTTTACAAAATTGTTGCCAAGAAAACCCATCCTCTATGGGTTCCCTTTCCCTTTGCGAGAGTTCATACATCACTCATCTGGATTAGCATATGACATCTGGAGACCTTCCAGTGGGAACCCATGGTCAATAATGTGATGGAGCCCACCCGTGCTTCTTAGTATGAGAGAGAGAGAGAGAAAGAGAGAGTGTGTGTGTGTGTGTGTGTGTGTGTGTGTGTGTGTGTGTAAATCCTAAATGTATATTGTCAATGGGCAACAGACAACTTGAACCCATATCCTGTTGAGACAATTGTCTCACTAAGTCACCTTCAGGGAAACTTACGAAGTTTGAGAGTTCTTAGTTCATACCTCAATCTCTAACCATTTAATTTTTAATAGGAAAAAATAAACATGAAACATTGAAAAAGCCACTTTGACACTTTCCACTTCTGAACATTGATATACAAGGTGAAGGTGGTCCAATTTGAGCTGATCTTTCTGAAAAGAGGGGGAAATGTTTTGGTCCTTGCAGAATAACCCTCACTTCTACCCATCGGGAAGCCGCTATCTGTGACAGGCCCTCCAACTCATTAACCGTCACCTGCTAAGGTCTACCCCCTATTCTGCCCATGAGCCCTTTCACCAACCGAGTCTCTAAATCAATAGCAAATGCATCCACCTGTTCATTTTTCCACTACCAAAATATAAACTGAAAAATGGAACACAGGGCTAAAAGCAAGGGTCTTTTGAAAAGAATAATCTATTAACCCAGAATGACTAGGAATATGCAGAAGCCATGTGATTTACCAACCAGTCTGAGTTGGATATTCATTAGAAGCAAACACAGGAAATATATTGTGGATCTAAATACATAACTCATGCTGCATAAAGGTATTCCAAAGTAACAGAGGCCCAGGTATCTATCAAGTATTTATATGGTTCTTCTAAATACATGTTTTATTTACCATAAAATATATAAAATATTTACTTTTTTTTCTAAAAAGATCCTCTGAATTATTCAAAGCCCAAAGAAAAATCGTTTCACCATTTCTTTCCATGGGTAAAATAGGCTTCTTGGATCACTAGCAAATTTTTTAAAAAGCAATCCTGAGATCCCGGGAAAGCACAATTCGGTAGAATCACACACTCACACAGGGGACTTAATTGTTTCAAACGCTACCATGAAAAACTGATGTCCATGTGGAAAAGCAAAGGTAGTCATGGGGATTAGCAAATAGCACTATCGTGGTTAGACAATAGTACAGAAATTAAATATCATTCTTCCATACCTTATTAAAGTAGGAGATGAAAAAGTAAGGTTAGAAGGCATTCTTTTAAACTCTGGAGTCACATGAACAGCAACGGTATTTCTATATACATCTCAAAACTATTTTGACAATTAAGCAAATCCTTGATGAATACAACACTTCATTTCAGACCCCTTATCTTTTTGTTATTACCTTTTGCATTCCATTATATACAGACGTGTACATAGTATTTCCCCGGAAGAGCAACTGGTAAGGAGAACCTGCTTACTATTGTATCTTGGAGTCACCGTTCTTTAAGAGAACATTTTCTTAAAGTCTTAAACTCATTGAATTACTGAGGCTGGCTCCATGCCAAACATGGATCCCCACACTGTTCTGACTCACATATGTTTATAAACTAGAATTCTTATTCTCTGAGAATCTACATGATGTGTCAATGGTAATTTCCCTTTTAAGTTAGGAGATAGCCATATGTTTACCCATCTTAATTAATTTTCCCTTGGAAAATGTTCCTTTAATTATGCTTTGCATATTTGAATGATTCCCATTTTCCACCTGAGTTCAAAGGCACCTGATTCTCATGGATTGATTCTTGAAGTTAGAGAAAGGATACTTTGATAATGGACTCTACGCATTTGATGTTTTGTAACCTATTTTATCGCCTCATTACTCCATTAAGACTTTTCAATGATACTGAACATCGTGTGGACATGTAGCTAAAATATAAATCTAACCAAATTTGTATCACAGCTAAAATTATAGACCCAAGACAACTCCGCCTTTTCCTTGCGGCTTCTTTGAGGGGCTTTCATGAACAACGCTATTCCTGTCTCAGCCAATCATCTTCACTGTCTTTCTTCTACTGGCACGTTTTTCCCTCTTCAAGTTCTCCTCTGTGTATCACTTTGTGTCTGTTAAGTTTCCAGCATGCACATAAAATAAAAGTTTGAAGGAGTCATTCAGATCATCTGAGCCAATATTATATTTCGTGTTTGGATCGCTGGAGGAAGGCCAGCAGAGCCAGAATTTTCTTTCCTGCCTCATCCAAACAACAGCCTAATTACCCTTTCTATTCCAGCTGTGAAGGCCCAGCCAGTGGGAAGTGAGAAGATTTTCCCCTGGTCCCAAAGCAAGTGATTAGCAGCTGAGGACCCAGGAATATCCACCATCTCCATGGGTGTCCATCAAATATTACCCCATGTACAACTGAGTTAGATGATCTTTCACCATCCTTCTTCTCAGAAACAGCTGCACGCTGTTGGAGCTACTCATCACATCCTACCTTAGACTGACTGACTGTGTCCTAATTATTTTAAATCTCTTCCAGAAAATAGTTTAAATATGTACAACAATGTTACTACTAATATTAGTGAAAATACCTTAAACATTAAAAGGCTTTTACTCAGAATTTTTTTTAGGTTGCTATAAATTATAGGAATTTGTCAGTGATAAAGAACCATCTAGGAATAGGCCAGCGCCTCTAAGAAATGTTTAGGTATTTAATTAAAAGCAACGACAGCTAGAGAATTAAAGTTTAATACAAGAGACTGCAAAAATCTAAAATTACAGACTAAGGATGAGTTACCATTTTAAGAACATACCTTTTTATAGAATCGGTCAAGTTTGAGCAAAACAGAACAGATGGGTATCACTCAACACGAGTAAGAAAGTTTCCTCATCTGTGAAACAACACAGTGCAACAGAACAGAAAGGAAGAATTCCTTAAGCTTTTTTTTTCTCATCAGCTATTTTTTAGTAAAGCACATTCTCCGAATTTGTAATGTTTCAATACAGGAATTGGAATACCATGACTTAATTTGAGCCCCACACCTAAGTAACTGGTCACCCTCTCATACATTTCCCCCCTAGGAATGACCACTTAACTATACATCCATTTTCTTTGTTTCTAGTTATTTAAGAAATTTAAATTTCCCCATTTTTTCCTATTTCCTTCTTTTAAATTTTTAATGTTTATTTATCTTTGAGAGAGAGAGAAAGAGAGAGAGGTACTGTGAGCAGGGGAGGGACAGAGAGGGAGAAGGAGACACTGAATCTGAAGCAGACTCCAGGCTCTGAGCTGTCAGCACAGAGCCCAACCTGGAGCTTGAACCCACGAACCTTGAGATCATGACCTGAGCAGTCAGATGCTTAACCGGCTGAGCCACCCAGGTGCACCCCCTATTTCCTTTCTAATAGTCTTTTTTAGTTAAGGAAATATATAAAACTCAGGACTTTTTTGTTTGTAAGTCCAAGCTTCCTGAGGACAGGGGTGCTGCCTACCCTGCTTACCCTTTACCCTTGACATTTAGAACAATACCATTCCTTGAACAGGTGCTGTCAAGAGTTTGCAGAATAAATGGAAAAATCACTTGCACAATACGCATTATCATGATGTCTTACAAAGATAAATTCCATACTACCTAGAGCTTTTAGAAAATATAAGTGGCTTCTTGAATTTGAAAATGACAAATCTGTGGAATTCACTCCAGCAGCAAACAGAGCAAAAGACTTTCTTCTGAGACCACCAGCAGGCCAGACTAAAATGTCATGTTTACTGGGGAAAAGAGACGAATTCTATTTTAGAAGTGGTAACACCAACAGCTGCGTTCCTTCAGGAACAGAAAAGCCACAAAGTATAAAATAAAACCTTGTGGATGAGAGCCACAGTTAGAAGACGTGGACGCACCTTTGACTCTACAATCTCCCACATCTTAGGACCCACGGGTAGCGGCCTCTCATTATTATCAAGGGTTGCCTTCCCAATGGCTCTAGTTATGCTTCCATATCCTGAAACCAAACTGAATCATACCATAATCCATTGAAAGTTCTGTTCATGCCACGAGTATATGTCTCCGGTTTGGGGGTGGAAGAAAGGATGGAAGACCACTGAAAAAATGTGGGCATTTTCTCTCTAAATTTCAATCATCAGTCCTTTCCTCTCTGCTAGGCTCCTCGGGAAACACATCCACATGCATGGAGTGGCTCCGTTGCTCCATAATTGGATGACTTCTACATTTGGCCTTCAACTTTGTCCTCTCTGGTAAAGAGGAAACTCCTATTTCTGGAAGCCTGCTGGATACCTCCCCTTTGACTTCCCACACCTTTTACCTGTTCCTCCTCTGAGACCACGTCTTCCTCCTGGCCTCCCGGGTCCCTGCAAGGATGCTATCAAACCACAGCCAAGCCAATCAGGCTAGATTTCCCCAATGCATCTCCATCCCACCCCCTTCCCTTCTCTTCAATCCACTCCCAAGGTTTATGACTTTCCCCTGTTAAAGCATCAGAACTGGTCCCTTGACATCAAGTTCGTCCGCTTCTGATCTATCCTACATGCCGCTACTAAAATAATTTTTCTTAAAACTTGTCACACTGCTGTTTCAAAATCCAATATTCAATGTCCTTCAGTTGCCTCTCTGTTGAGATGAAATTCTGTGATCGAGGCCTCAACCATTCTCCCTCGTTATTATCAGTGCCCAGACAGCAGGGTTCAATATCCTGGGTTTGTTCCTTGCTATCTGTGTGATCTCCACGCCTCAGTTTCTTCACCTGAAAAATTTCCTCTTGGGGTTGTGTAAAGATTAAAAGCATTGATGTACATTAAGAAGTTAGAACAGTGCCAAGTACTTCGTCTGTGTTTTCTTGGTATTTCTTATAATCTCACTGGTTTTATAATCTAACAAATGGAAATTCCCACCACTTCCCGTACACGTTTTCACGGTTATCATTCTTGATCCGTTCAGCATGTTCCCTCTGCCTCAAATGACCTTTTCTCCACCTGAAATCCACCCACTTTTCAAAATCTACTCAAATCCCAAGTGTTCCCTTGAAACTTTCACTGAAAAGATTTCTTTTTCTGAATGTGAGATAATGGAGCTCCCCTATCTTCATTCACAATAAATGAAATAATATAGATCTTAGTGTTTTTTAAATCTCTGTATAAAATATTATCTTATAGAGCCATTACGGTCTTAAATTGACCTTCTTATTGCAGCCATATCCCAAATATGTTTTGTTATGATATTTTATTCCATTTGTTTGTGAGTGACTTTGAATTTGAAATCGTTCTCAATAGCCAAACCAGAAACAAAAACACAGTTTTAGAAAGAAAGAAATTAGAGCTTTCTAAAAACATAACGTTCTAGGCTTTGGGAAGCTTTTTAAGAGAAAAGATACTAAATATTTTTTGGAGGGCATGTAAATACAGAGCATTTCTGAGGAATCTGAAGAAACATGTAGCAATGAGCCAGTGTTGTACTATTTCCTAGTATTTCACAGATGATTTTAAAACTTGGATGACTTTCTGTTTCCCTTCAACCTCATTTTTTCTGCTCTCTTTGATACATTGGGGAGGCTTTAAAGGTTGGCCTCTGACGGAGACAGATCACACCTGGGGAAATTAGTCCAGGTGCAGCCGATTAATCATGGAGTCCGACACCCCCCAGGGTAGCGACTGTGAGTTCCCACTACTGACTCTACTTTAGGCTTCTTCTCACGTGATGGACCTTTGCTCTTAGTGAGAGCAAAGGGCCCCCATGAGGTTTAGACCTGACCTTGGGTTGGTTGGTTGGTCGGTTGGTTTTTTAATCTAAAAATGGTGCACTTTCCTGTGGGACATCTGGCGGCTCTCAGAAGACCATGCTCTCCCTGGCGTCCCGTTCTCCCTGCTTTGGGCTCCTTATCGGTAGCAGATCCCCTTCAGGCGGTCCCTTCACTCACCCACCTGCTTCAAATCAACAGCCAAAAACCATCTTCCACCTGTCCTTACTGGAATGTTCCATGCTCTATGCTCCCTCAGGGCAGGACCCCTTGGTGGACCAATCCATTCCAATGTCTTCATGAGAGAACCAAAAGAATGGTGTCAACAGTGGTCAGTGCCAGCCCCTCCCTCCTCTCGACATGCAATTACCTTGGTTTCTCTCTCCCACTCTCATCCCCACCCCCGCAACCCTCTCCCCTAGGCTTTTTGGTACCTTTAACGAAGATTCGCTTATCTAAATGTTTATTCATATAAAATGTATAGTTTGGTTCTCTGTGCATTTCTTAAAGCCTCACATAAATGATATCAGGCCACCTGTAGCTTTCTTTCCTTAGTTACTCAGCACTGGGTCTTGAAGACATCCATGTCGCTGTGTGTGTGGTCAGTGTACTGCTTCTGGCTACTGCCTGTATTCTATCTAATGTTCCACTTAGAATTGTACAGCCATCTTCTTCCTCAGTGATAGACAATGAGGTGGCCTCCAGTTCCCACAAACAGTGCTATGATGAACACCTATGTTCCACTGTGGGCCTGGGCATGAATTTCTTTGAAAAATGCCAAGAAAGAGAGTTCCGGGAATCTACAATATGCACATACTTACTGTGATCATTTTCTGCCAAGAAACCCTTTGGGATGGCCACACCAATCTGAGGATACCTCATACCTTCATGTGGTAACTCTACATCCCTCTCATTCTGCCAGGCTAATGTGTGTGAAGCGACATCTCATTGTAATTTTAACTTACATTTCTGATGAATAATGGATTTGAGTAACTCTTGGGCGCTTGTTAACCTTTGAGGTTTTCCCATCTGTAAATTGGCTATTCATACTCTTAGCCCATTTTTTTATGTCAGGTTTCCTACCTTCTTCTGGTTAATTGGCAGACAGTCCCTGTTCCTTATGTGATAGGTTTCAGTCCTTTGTCAGTTTTAGGCACTGTCAGATAATGTCCCCTATCTGTCACTTCTAACCTTGTCCACGGCATCTTTTATCTAATGAAATCCTTAGTTTTGCTTTACGGTATGCACTTGTGAAGGTGTAGGAAGTCCTCTTGACCCCCATATAAGAAGTTACTCTCTGACATTGTCTTCTATGAAATTTTAATGCATACTTTTCACATTCAAGATTTAAAAAAATTTTTTTAATCTTGATTTATTTTTGAGAGACAGAGACAGAGCATGAGCGGCGAAGCAGCAGAGAGAGGGAGACACAGAATCCGAAGCAGGCTCCAGGCTCTGAGCCAGCAGCACAGAGCCTGCTGCGGGGCTTGAACCCACAAAGCAAGATCATGACCTGAGCTGAAGTTAGACGCTAAACCAACTGAGCTTCCACATACCCCCACATTCAAGTCTTTAATTCATCTGGAGTCCACCTTTGCAGATGATATAGGACATTACATTCATTTTTCTTACATGGGGGTCCATTTTCCCAACATTATATATTACCATGCAGCTTCCCCATTAACTTGAGTGCCATCTTTATCATATATTCAGTTAGTAAATCGTCTACTCTAGTCCAATGTACATTTGTTCTTATGCTAGTGTCATCATTTTAAATTACTGTGGCTTTGTGGTAAATCTTCATATATATATTGTAGGGCAAGAACCCTTTCTTTTCAGTTTCCTAAAGACTGATTTAGCCATTCATGGATGTTCATTCTTCCACATAAATTTTATAACACACCCACCCAGGAATTTGAAATTTCTCTTGCATATATAGATTAAATCAGGAAAAATTGATGTCTTTATATTAACATTCATCCAAAGACAATGAAAATTTATTCATTTGGATTCATTTTTGCATCCTTTATTTAGCTTAAAATTTTTCTCAAAAAGTCTTATGCAGTCTTTGTTAATTCCTAAATACTTTAAAATGTTATTGGAATTATGAATCACATCTCATATTTTCATGTATTTTCTAGACAATTAATACAATTTTTTAATGTTTCATCTATTTTTAAGAGATCTCTCAAAAGAGAGGAAGGGAAGGGCAGAGAGAGGGGGACAGAGGATCCAATGTGGGCTCTGCACTGACAGCAGAGGGAGGCTGGAACTCAAGAATGACCTGAGCCAAAGTTGGACACTCAACCAACTGAGCCATCCAGCTTCCCCCAGTACAATTATTTTTTTAAATCATTGATTTTTGTAAGTCAATATATCTAGCAATCTTCTTAACTCCCTTAATTGTTCTAGTAGATTGCATATGAATTCTGTGGGTTTTTCTAAGTAAATTATATCATCTGCAATAATGACAGCTTCATCTCTTTCTTGACCAAGCATTCTATGTAATTTCTTTCCTTTTCTTACAAGATTCACTAGAATTATCATAACCAGAAATAGTGCCAGTAGACACTCTTGTCTTTTCCCTATCTAAAATGGATTTTTTTTTTTTAGCGTGGAATATATAATGGTGGCAAACATTTTCTACTCCCCCCCCCCCATTTTCTGTTATGTTACAGAACTCTGAATTTTTGGCTGAACTCACATCCAACCAGAATCAAGACTACCTTCCCCAACCTCTCTTGCAGCTAGGTATAACCTCATGCCTAAGTTCTGATCAATGGGATGTGAGTAGAAGTGATATACTCATCCTTTGGTTGTAATTCTACAAAAAGAAATGGAAGGATGCCTGAGTGACTCAACTGGTTAAGCATTCAACTCTTGAGTTCAGCTCAGGTCATGATCTTGCAGTTTGTGGTATCAAGCTCCGAGCCTGCTTGGGATTCGTTCTCTCTCTCTCTCTCTCTCTCTCCCCTCCCTTTCTTTATCCCTCTCCTGATTGTGCTCTCTCTCAAAATAAATAAGCATTAAAAAAAAAATAGGGGCACCTGGGTGGCTCAGTTGGTTAAGCATCTGACTCTTGGTTTCAGCTCTGGTCATGACCTCATGGTTCATGAGACTGAGCCCCAGTCTCATAAGAGATTCTTTCTCTCCCTCTCTCTCTATGCCCCTCCCCTTCCTGTGCTCTCTTTGTCTTGATAAATAAACTTTTAAAATTAAATTCTGTTAAATTTAAAATGTAATTTAATTTAAAAGGAAATGGCATGGCTCTCCCTTCCTCATTCCTGGTGGCTGAAATATGCATATGGTGTGATAGCTAGAATAGTCACCATGGATCCTTAGAGATGATGACAGCAGCCCCCTTGGGGATGTCACACCTACATGACAGAGCAAACCTGGACCCCCAAAACCATGACATTGCCCTGTCAGTCTGAACTGCTGTTATACAGACAACACACTTGGAATACTTAAACGTTTATTTATACTCATGTTTAAATGCTGATATGGCTGGATATAAGTCTTAGCACAAAGTTAATTTATCTTCAATTCTTTAAAAATATCAAGCCACTGTTTTCTTGTATCCAGTGCTGTTTTGAGAGTTTGATTTTTGTTTCTTTGTAGGTGATTGGCTGTCTATCTCTAGAAATTTTTACAATTCTCTCTTTCTCCTTGAAGTTCTTAAAATTTAGTGTAGCATCTCGGTGTGTGGGTTTTGTTGTCTGCTTTTTTTTTAATAAAAAATTTTTTTAATATTTATTTACGTTTGAGAGAGAGAGAGAGAGAGAGACAGAGTGCGAGTGAGGGAGGTGCAGAGAGAGAGGGAGACACAGAATTGGAAGCAGGCTACAGGTTATAAGCTGTCAGCACAGAGCTGGATGCAGGGCTCGAACTCACAAACTGTGAGATCATGACCTGAGCCAAAGTCAGATGCTCAACTGACTGAGCCATCCAAGCGCCCCATGTTGTTTGCTTTTTAATAGCTATACCATACTCGGCACTTTATGAGACACCTAATCTGGTCAGACATTCATCTTTAAACTCCTCAAAAGAGTAGTGATTTTGAGTAGATAGTTCCCCTCTGCTGTAATCTACTAGAGACACAGAAGCGAACACTTTGACAAAGTTCAGCCACAGAGTGTGGCTGGTCATTCTTCATCTATTTTTATAAACTCCTCACTCCTGTAAGTCTTTTGCTCTGCCTTGATATTAACCCAGGGGCCCCGTCACCAGAGATATGGGCTGTAATAGTTGATTTCTCTAGTCAAGGGTCCATTGACTATTGACTCAAGGCCATGCAAGGAAGAAGCAAGAACAGCACACAGACACTTGTCCCCATCCCATTTTCTCGCTGCACCTGCACTGATCTCCTCAAACTACTCTTCTTCCCTCCAATCTGCCCTCGACTTGTCCCCTACCCAAAAAGAGTTCACCATCCTGGCACTCTCCCAAGGAGGTTCCTGCCATTTCTGTCAGTTTCTCAAATCCATGCTTTCCTCTCACTTCTCTAAGGTTGATTTCAAGAGAGGAAGCCATCAACCTATCCTAGCTCACCATCCTTATGGGAAGCCAACATCAGATACAGGGATTTCTTAATGGCCTTGTGGAGATATGGGCAAATAAGTAATAAATAATAAAACTTTTAGACCTGCAAGGAAGAGAAGATGCCTTCGCAAGAGGCTGGAGAGGAATATAAATTAAGACAAATAGGACCTTGCTCGACCACCCTCTAGGTGATCCACTCTGTAGGCAGCTACAAATTACTGAAACCATCAATGGGGCTGTCTCTGGGGGAAGGAAGGCATGACCAGAGTAGAGAAACAATAGGAATTCCCTAGAATGTCCCCTACTGAGGCATTCCCTCAGCTGGTTCTAATGGTGAGCAGGATTCAGGTAAGAAGAGCCACCAAATAAAGCTTTGTTTCCCATTACTGATCAGTGTATCTTAGAATCACATTGTGAATTCAACACAACTGAAATAAGACTGTGCTGGGTGTCCTCTGTTTTTTCTTTTTCTGAAATTTGCATGGGTTGTTCATTATCTAACCAGAGACTTGCCCTAGAGACTTTAGGGAGGTCATCATTTTGACATGTCGACATAGTCAAAGGACTAATAATGCCTGTGTATTTGGCGCTGCTGAGTCAACATGACTTTGCTTAAGCCCAAGGACCATCAGAAATCACAGCCTCTGGGCATTGTCTTAGCCCAGAGCCCAAAGAAACATTGGGACTGTAATTAAACTGATGGATGTCAGGAATGAGAGTAAAAGTTCTAAAGTCTTGCATGAGAATTTTGATGGGTCTGAGTTTTTTCTCCTACCTTTTCTAGAGAAAAAGTAGAGATGTCTGGTCTTTTAAAGTGAGCGTTAGGAAACCCCAAACACAAACCACAGAAGGGCCATTCTAAAGAGAAAAATAGGGAAAATATCAACAGAGGATACTACTGTTGGCAATTAAACTGGATTGATCCCAAAATAATATTGTCACACACCAACTTAATTATTGGTATCTCAGACTTCATTCTATCACATCATCTACCCCTAGAGACAGCCGTGCCCATTAGTATTAATTAAATGTGAATGTTAAAATGTAGAAAGATTTATAACTTCCTCTGCCTGACAGGTATGCTGTAGCTGAAATGCATCAAGGAGAATGAATGACCCAGTCTATGTAATGTGAATTACGATCCATTTCTCCAAATTGACCAGAGCATTTTAAAAGTATTTCGGGGAACTTGCCAAACAAGTCCTTTCCACCCTGCCTCCTCATCCCCATTCTACCCACTCAAACTATCATAAAAAGAAAATATCTACACAAAGCAGCATATAAAATTGGGGCTCAGGTTTTAAAAGAGGAGGGAAAAGTGGGTAGAAAGATCTGGTAATCAAGAGCCAACTGACACAATTGCGCAGAAAAATGGTGTGGGCTAGAATTCCCCCTCCTTGGACCACAGCCAAATAGAACAATATATTTCATGTAATCTACAGAAATCACGTACAGATTGAAGGTGGGTCAGAATCAAATTTCTTGTCTTACTTTAGACTCTGGAATGAGATGGCAGAATGAATGGATGTCAAAACATCTCTGAAATTTCACAACAGAAAATAGACAACAAATGTGAAACTGACAGTCATTGCTCGTCATCATACTTCGTGTTGATTTCAAATCCAACGTTTTTCAAAACCTACCTAATTTATCCACATTATGACTTGTGGGAGCCACGTGAAGCTTTAAAACCCTGAGATTTATATATTCAATGTACTTACATGGTCAGAGTCTCCATGTTAACGTGATTACCATCCCTTTTTCTTTACAGCTTTATAACATGACATTACAATTCCAGCACACTCTTCCCTGGGAATAACTCGATTGACCGATACAGAAAATTCCCCAAAGATCCACAAAGGCTTCCCTACAAAGCATCAACAACTGGTTTATACTTCCCTTCCCTCTTCAAACTCCTCGCCTCAAGTTTCTTGCTTTGTGGTTTCCACTAATCCTAAACCATTAGATCATGTTCCTTATCCAATACTGATCAAGCCTCCACTTTGAAAGCCCCATCTTAAAGCTTCAGATTCTTCATAAATTCCAGCCTGCTGTTCTCCTTTGAGACCCTGTAGAAACTGTTGAGGTGGTGTTCCCCCTTCTTACAGTCAGCAGTAAATGCTGTCTTATCAACAGATTGCGTTGGTAATATTTGGGAAGAATGTGACGGCAGATAATGTAATATAGCTGCATATCCATTAAATGCACTTAGACTGTGCAGAGAGAAGGATAATAATATAAATGACAAATTCTTTTTCACATTAGTAAAGGCTCATCTGGAAGAGAAGCCCACAGAGAGAACTTTAAATTGTTATAAATAGTAAAGGGGCGGGTCTTGTTCTATATATAGTTATGTGCATCCTATATAAAGTAGCAAGCGACTCCTGCCCCCAACCCTTGCCCCTGGCACTTTCTATTCCCCCCATCCTGCTGCCTTTCTGTTTTGTAGAAAGATACAGAGGGTAGGAAATCAGCATTCAATTGACACACTAAACACATATGTTCAAAGTTGCTTGTTTCTTTATTGTCTGTCTCCACGCACAATTCTAACTCAAATGTAAGCTTCATGATTTATTCCCAGCAATACCAGGCTTAAAGTAAATATTTCAGGAAGGAAGGAGCAAAGAACCAGAAGGGAGAGGGGGAGGAAGGAAGGAGAGAAAACAAAACAGGACTAAATTAAATCAGGCCACTTAATCCAATGGCAAGTGCCCAGATTTGGAAATCAGAACTGAATTCGAATTCTTCCATCAGCTTACTGTTTCTCTTTTTTTAATTTTAATTTTTTAATGTTTATTTAGTTTTGAAAGAGAGGGAGAGAGAAAGAGAGAGAGAGAGAAAGAGAGAGAGAGAGAGAGAGAGGGAGAGAGAATGAGTGGGGGAGGGGCAGAGACTCAGACTCTGAAGCAAGCAGGCTCCAGGCTCCGAGCTGTCAGCACAGAGCCCAATGCGGGGCTCGACCCCACAAACTGTTAGATCATTACCTGAGCTGAAGTCAGTCGCTTAACCGGCTGAGCCACCCAGGCGACCCATCAGCTTCCTATTTCTACGAACTGGAACAAAATACTACGATGTTGTGAGCCCCTAGTCTCCCGTCTCTAGCAAGGAGATAATAATGTCTATCTTGCCCAGCTGTGAGAACAGCAACCGTGTAAAAATATCTGAAATGCGTCTGGTATAATATCTCACATGCCGTAAACCATTAGTAAGCAAAAGATGAAAGAAAAGTCAAGTAAAGAAAGTAAAGAGAAGAAACTCAGTAGGAAAGACTGATGGCTAAGCTTTGCACCCATTTATTTTGGTGGGAAATAGAATTTGGGTTGAAAAATACCCCTTAAGGAGCCTCCTCCTCCTCAATTTAGAAACCAGAACCCCTTTGGCACGTCACCTGCGGGGTCCAAGGGCAGAAGCGAGGAGTGTGCTCTTGAGCCAGGAGCTGGCGGCGAGCCTTGCAGAGAAGGGCAGCCAGAAGCAAATTCCCGGGGGCAGGGAAGGCCCGGGGACTTCGGAACACGCTGTGCACCACTCAGGTGTCAGTGTCTCTGTGCTCTGGCGCTCTGCCACCTACCAGTACAGTCGGCTGCGAGCATTTGTCTCGTGTTCCCGGCACCCTGGGGGGGGGGGGGGGGTAGGCGGGAGCAGCAAGGAGGTGCCGCTGTCTTGGATCATCAGCTTTAGATGCTAGTGTGGTTGCTGTCGTATATTAAAGCGAGAGCAGCTTCTCAGTGAATATTGACTCAGGAGCAGGTGCGCACAAGCCCCATTCCCCGGGGAACACCCTGGAAGGCAGAAGAACAGAGCCTTTGGCACTGCAGCCCCTGTGATCTGCAAGGCAGGAGTGAGGGAGGAAGAGAGGTTCAAAAGACCCCAGCAGGGCCTGACTAGGGTGAGGCAAGGGAGACGCGCCTCAATGGTACGATGTCGGGGCTCTCCGGAACACTCCGTACTCTAGAGAAATAATATTTTCGTGCAATAGGTCAATAAACCAAAATAATTCAGAAATATCCCTGATGAGCAAGTATCTAAATTTTAAATAAAAGTAGGATCGTTAAGACTGATACTTCCTTTTTAAAAATGTTTCTTTCTTTTTGAGATAGAAAGAGAGTGCAGGTGGGGTAGGGGGAGGGAGGGGGGGAGAGGATCCAACACGAGCCTGATGTGGAGCTTGAACTCCTGAACCAGGAGATCATGACCTGAGGCAAAATCAGAGGCTCAACAGGCTGGGCCACCCAGGCTCCCCAAGACTGATTTTTCCTTTTGCCTCACCCATGTACAGCTCAGCATGGTCCTGTTACTGATTCGGACTTTATCTAAAATACCGATATTTTGGTCTTCATGGATATTTTTGTATTGCTTTTGATGTGTTTTGTATTGAAATAGTAGACTAGCATTTTCCAGAGAAATAAACTAATAGAATATATATAACATATATACATGTACATGTAAGATTATATATAATATATACAACCAATAGGACATATACAATAGAGATTTTTTTTTTTTTTTAGAAGTTACTGGCTCATGTGATTATGAAAGCTGGGATGTCCCGCAATCTGCCATCTGAAGACTGGAGACCCAGCAGAGCTGATGGTGGGGTTCAAGGCCTCAGAACAAGAGAGTCAATGGTGCAGATTGTAGCCCAAATCTGAAGGCTGAAAGCCAGGAGCACCTAGGTCAGAAGATTGATGTCCCAACTCAACAGTCAGGCAGAAAGGGTAAATCCAACCTTCCCATACCTTTCTGTGCTACTCAGGGACTCAGTGGCTTGGATGGTGCCTGCCCACCGTCGGAATGGGTTACCTGCTTCACTCACTCCACCAGCTCAGTACTAATCTCTTCCTGACACACCTTCATAGACACACCTAGAAATAACATGTACTCAGGTATTTGGGCATCCTGTGGCCGAGTCAACACATAAAATGAACCGTCACAAACATTATTATCTCAATTACTGAGCTTCTTTGGTACGCCCTAAGTTTTTAACCACCCTAAGCCCAGTCCTGGACCACAGATACCGTGTTAATATATATGGGAATCTTAGTGAAGTCCAAAATTTCAAGAAACATTAATTGAAGGGCACCTGGGTGGCTCAGTCCGTTAAGCGTCTGACTTCAGCTCAGGTCATGATTTCACAGTTCGTGGGTATGAGCCCCGTGTCGGGCTCTGTGCTGACAGCTAGCTCAGAGCCTGGAACCTGTTTCAGATTCTGTGTCTCCCTCTCTCTCTGACCTTCCCCTGCTCACGCTGTCTCTATCTCTCTCTCAAAAACAAATAAAACATTAAAAAAAAAGAAACATTAATTGAACACCTACTGAGTGTTGGGCACTGAGCTCAATTCTAGAGACTGAATAGTAGGCAAGAGAGTCTGCCTCTGCCTCATGAAAATTACTGTTCAGTGAGAGAAACATACACCAACATACACCAACAGTCAGGGGGATGGTTGTTATGGAGAAAACACAGAAAACCCTGGAAAAACCTATAGCAGCAGGCCCTTCCCAAGGCAAAGGGTCAGGGAAGTCCTCTCTGCAGAAAGGATATTTCACCTCAGTCCCAATAGACACACAGGAATTGCCTAGATTAAAGAGGAGATAGAGAGCAGATGAGTGTTTGAGGCAGACAGAAAAGCATATGGAGAGGCCTGGAACAAGGAAGCTTGTCTTTGTCAGGCAGTGAAAGAAGGTCAGTGCATGTGAGGCATAAAAAGTATTAGGCCAGTTATAAAATAACCAGGTCCCGGAGATGTAACATACAGCATGATGATTATACTGTATTATACACTTAAAATATGTAACAATACTGTATTCTATACTTGACAATAGAACAATACTCTATTATATACTTGAAAGTTGCAAAGACAGTAGGTCTTAGTTCTCATCACTAGAAAAAAAATACGTAGCACACTGTGCTGATGGATGTCAACAAGGCTTAACGTGGTGATCATTTCCCAACATATACGAATATCAAATCATTATGTCGTACATCTGAAACTAATATAATGTTGTGGGAATATGCTGAGGAATTCCCTGAGCTCGCACCCATGGGTTAACAAAGCATATAGGAATAGGAAGCCTCAGGATGAAAGCATCGAAGATGAGGTACTCAGGGCAGAAGTGCACCCCAACTTAATACAATAGCAGAAAGCTGCTTTTGCAGGAGGGAAGGACCAGTATGGGTAAATAGCTACACAGGGTTATAGACAGCAGAAGGATGAAGTTGCCCGGAGCAGAGCTTATTAGTAAAAGAAAGGTGCCTTGTTGACCCCGAGGCAGCGTGCTCTGTCTGCCTGATCCCCTAGGCTAGCTAAGATAAACAGATGTGGCACCTCATGCCTGCCATAAACAACGATTTGCCCAGGCTCAGGACTTCGTTTTGTACCGACCCGAATCCCTAACACTGCATATCTTCCAAAACCCCTTTCCCTCACACACATGAGTTAATGTTCACAGTTTCCTTGTCTCTTTGTGCATGTCCCTCATGCCTGTAAGCCTTTTGAGTCTAATAAAAATGGAGCAAAGACCCTTACTTGGGGCTCTTGTCTCCTCTGGGACATTAGCCTCTCTCACATTTCAATCCTGCTTCCACTCTCTTGCTGGACAAGAAAGAACTCCAGACCCGGAGTCTCCGACATAATTTTAGTTACATCTCAAATACAGAGGGTGGACAACTCGGAAAGTCACATGACCTGTTCAGAACTTCATCCCAAGAGTGATGAGAAGACTTCAAAGATGTTTAAGAGAAGGAACAGGGTAAGATTTGTGCTTTGAGAAATCAAAATTTGGTAATGGTACTGGAAGAGGGAAATGGTGCAATGGTCCAGGTAAATGGGAGAGTGCCCAGGACCAAAGTGATGGCAGTAGAGTTACAGAGAAGAAGAAAAATTCTAGAGACATTCATCGACAAAACAATCAGGACTTTTTTATAGGAGTAGTGAGGTCACAAAAGGGAATCACATCCAACACCTCGATCGCTAGCTTGGGTAACCGATTAGTTGATAGAGTCATTTCCTGGAGAGCACGCACATTAATAAAGGTAGCCCTTGCTGTACATGCAATAGAACGTGAGACCTGAGATCATTTTGTGTGTGACCTATTGTACTTATTTACTCCCCCTAAAAAGAATCAGATCTTTCCAGACAAAGAAAGTTCCTTCAAAAATAGAAATCAATGACAGAAGTTGATTGCTATACCATGGGATAAGAAATTACAAGTTGTCATTAATCATTTTGAAGGGAAAATAAGTGATCTAAAATTTGGCAGTCACGCATAATACAATAATGGAACAGCAACAGTGGGATCTTGAAAGTATAGAAGTTCATTTCCTCCTAATTCATCCAGTTTGTATTCCTGGGCTTATTATTCATACATTCTGTAAGCTTAGATTTCTGAGAGGCTTATCATAGAAAAAAGGTCATAATTCTCGGTATTTATTTTGAAGGGGATTGGAATGATTTATTCCATAATATTATAAATGGAGACAAAACAGCATTCTCTCCTGAGACTCTTGATATTTTCCAAATCTTGCTCAAGGATTTTCATGGTGTCTTGAAACAGTATCATGTTTATTATCTGATATGGTTAAGGGGAGGAAAAGTCCAAAGCCATTACAAAGAAAAACAAATAAAATCTCACCTTGGGTTTTATACATTCAAAAATATCTACAGCAGCACATTTGCTCCCGAATTACCCATAGGCTGAAAGATCATAGCAGTGGCAATAACACGGGTTTTCAATCTCCCCAAATGACCCCCGCAATAATAGACATGACAGTTGAGAGAGCAAAGCAAAAACTCATGGACAGTATCTATGACAAAAGCAACAGGGACTTATTTCCAAAAGCAGGAGGGGGCAAAGCACTAGGAGCTTCAAGATGTGTAGCAACAAGTACAGGAAGAAGCAGGAGGAAAAGGGACTTTGCAGGAACAGCTCCAAAATGGAATTACCAACAGTTAGCCACTCCCACAGGGAAGGGTCCGCTCTGAGCACGGAGAGCTCTTTAGGCCAATCAGACAAGAGTAACCAAACTGGGGAAGGGGCTTTGTCAGCTCCAGGTATGCTGCACACTCTCTGACTGCCTTCCTAATTCTAAAAGCTAACATTGACCATGACATTATGACAGGGCGTTCATATTTCTGCCCTCAACTCTCAGCACCACTTTCATAGAACAGAGATGACGGGAAGTTCCCAGAAGAAACTGGTACACATTGGCTGCAAACAGAATAGATCAGGGACATTAAAGGCGAGAGAGAGAGAGAGAGAGAGAGAGAGAGAGAGATTGAGAGAAGAGTTAGACCACAGCGGGAGGGGTAGAGAAGGCAATATATCTCAGAAAGAGAAAGTCCATAGAGTTGAATGTACCACAATAATAGTAGAAAATGGAGCCCTAGGGCATTTAAGGTAGGAGGGATGCTCAGGGTACCCTCCCCACTAAGAGAACAGAAAAACCATGAGCAGTAGCTATGGTGGTGGTTGAATCCATATGATGTTACTTTAAAGAAAAAAAGATAATAATAGAGAACACTTTTCCTACACACAGTGAAATCGTACTGTAAAGATATGACCATAAAACAATAAAAACCTTATAACTTAATACACTAAAACCTTGGTTTGAGAGCATAATTCATTCTGGAAACATACTTGTAATACAAAGTACTTGTATAGCAAAGCGAATTTCCCCATAAGAAATAATGAAAACTCAGATGATTTGTTTCACAACCCAAAAATACTCGTATAAAAAGGATTATAATACTGTAATATCATACAAAATCATAAAGAAAATACAAACTATAAAGAAAAATAAACAAATTGACCTGCACTTACCTTTGAAAATCTTCCTGGCTGGTGTGAGGGAGACAAGAGAGAGAAGGGTTATTGTGCAGGATGGCTTTCACTATCACTAATGGAATCTCTGCTATCTATTGGCTCAATGGAATCTTTTTCTTTTCATGCTATTTTAACAAGGAACCTATCCAATGACACTCGCTTTTGCCTCCTTTTAAGGATTCTGCTGAAATGTGACATTGCATCATTGTTAAACAGACTCATCACTTACACTGCTACAGCCTTATTCAGGTGGTACTTCTTTACAAAATTGTGCACTGTTTCCCACATTTTACACACCTCCCTAATCTCATTTGAAGTGAGGTATTCCTCACCTTTTTCTCTTCCTGCTCTACAGATGAGATGCAGATGTAGACTTCTTATAAAATCTTGCAATTTCAGCCACTTTCATACCTGGTTCATACTTCTCGATGATCTCCTTCTTAACTTCCACTGTAATCATCATCTTCTTCTTATTGCCCTTCTTTTCAACCTTTCTCTGCATGGGGGCCATTGTATACGTTCGCACAGATGTTGACTACAGCACAGTATTAATAAACTCTGGTCATATACCATATTTAATGTAACTGGCAATAAGACAGCAAAGAAAAGGGTCTATATCCACAGGCGGCCTGACCTAGAATGAAACAAAGCATTCCTAAGCTTCCTCTTGTGTGGAAAAGCAAAGGACTGTCCATAGGTGCTGTGGAGTGACAAAAAATACACTAGTGCTAGTTGTGAGGACCTTCCAACATTCAGAAAAATCACTGATTTCTGCCAAACACTGCAGCCTAAGACGGAGCACCAAAGCATGGGAGACAATCACACAATGTGAGATAGAGAGAGAGAGAGAGAGACAGGGAGTGAGAGGGAGAGAGAGAGAAGAACCATTGGCTCAATTGTGATCAAGTGATGTTCGGTGCCACTACTACTCATATTACAAGACATTGCTCGTTTATCAAGTTAAAATTTATTAGAAATGCTTGCTCGTCTTGTGGAACACTCATAGAACAAGTTACTCGCAACCCAAGATTTTTGTGGTTCCAAGTGAGCTACAAGAATTTGAGAAAATGATAGAAGCTGTGTCAGAACAATGTAAGACAGGAATACAACATGAGATGATTGGACAAAGGGAAATCTTGAAAAGTGAGCTGAGAGAATTTGAGAATTAGAAGTAAAAAAAATAATAATTTCAGAAAGGAACAAAAGCAGGGGGAACACAGTTCAAATGAGCATCATAAGAGAAGAGAGAAAGTAGAAGGGATAGAAAATAAAAAACGGAAACAAAATAAAGAAAAAGATTAAAAGCATTAGACAGAAAATAATAGATTATTCGGGGAAATGTCAATATAAAGATGATCTGGGTCTACACATTTAAGGGGCCTATGAGGACCCTGAAAAATCAGCTCAGAGTGGCCAAAATGAGACATATTTTAGTAAATCTGTTGAATAAATAAATAAGTAAGTAAATAAATAAATAAATAAAACAAAAACAAAAAAATCCACCCTTCAGACATCAAAGCAAAATGGCCAAGCTCCAACATCAGGCCTTTCAATGGCAACGTTTTATGCCATAGGACAACAGAGTAAGATTTGTATTACAAGAGGTAAAAAAAAAAATGTGGGCATGAATTTTCTCTCCAGAAAAACAGACATTCAACTTTAAAGTCAAATAAAAACTAATGAATATGGAAGAACTCAGGAAGTGCTGTTCTCATGTGCCCTTTCTGAGAAATTCATTAGAAATGACTCATACAACCAATCTTGGTTGAAGAACTGGCATCCACTGACTGTATGTATGCGTAAAACTAAGTGAAGGGCACAAGGAAGACAGTATACAAAAAATGGGGGAGGGGGGCACCTGGATGCCTCAGTCAGGTAAGTGTCCAGTTCTCTACTTTGGCTCAAGTCATGATCTCACAGTTCACGGGATGGAGCCCCGTGTCAGGTTCCTCACTGATGCAGAGAGCCTGCTTGGGATTCTCTCTGCCTCTGCCCCACTCATTCTCTCCCTCTCTCTGTCT
Source organism: Hyaena hyaena (assembly GCF_003009895.1). Taxonomy (NCBI): domain Eukaryota; kingdom Metazoa; phylum Chordata; class Mammalia; order Carnivora; family Hyaenidae; genus Hyaena; species Hyaena hyaena. The sequence continues at coordinate 1,078,076 of NW_024080905.1, read as the reverse complement.
CTCAAAATAAATAAATAAACCGTAAATAAATATATATATAACTTTTGTGATATAGCACAACTATAAATAATTATAATTTAAAATTTTCTTTATAAAGCAATTCCTATATATCAAAGCAAAATAAAATGAATAAGCCTGTTTCTTCACTTGGCAGCATGAGCACAGAAAGATGAAGTATTTCAAGTGACTTTAAAATATGCCAATCTGGTGATGCATCTCTAGTGATATGGGCCCCACAAACAAACAAAATAAAGTTTAAACTATTTTTAGTAATAATATTGGCATTGCCATTCCATAACTATTATACATTCTTTTTTTCCCCATAACTATTATACATTCTATAGGAGAAATCAAGTAAGCAATTCTGCAAATGTTTTTAAGAACAAACCAAGATTTCCAGTGTGGGGGTGGAAAAAAAGTTAAAATCAAACAATTATTCATTCTTATAATCTATAATCTAATCTAATTCTCTATTATCTAAAAATTCTAAGTTTTTAAATAAAAATTTTTAAATGTTTATCTTTGAGAGAGAGGGAGAGACAGAGCCACCAGTGGGGAGGGGCAGAGAGAGAGGGAGACACAGAATCCGAAGCAGGCTCCAGGCTCTGAGCTGTCAGCACAGAGCCCCACATAAGGCTGGAACTCATGAACTGTGAGATCATGACCTGAGCCAAAGTTGGACGCTTAACTGATTGAGCCACCCAGGTGCCCCTCTATTATCTAAAACTTCAATTGGAAAGGTAAATATGAATTAATACTATGACTTACAAATATGTACATCTGCACATAGATGTCAGAAAAATCAAGGCTTCCTGGGTGAATGGCTGATTCCAGATCTTGGGCAAGAAATGTACCTGATGAGCCTAAAATGTCTCGTCATGCCAAAATAAACCTAAAACATCGCAGCAAAAGAACTTAAGAGCCAAACTAGGGAGTCTTTGAGTGGACAACAACAAGACAATTTGAGCTTCAACTAAATATTAACTGCCATGAATTTGAAAGACGTCAACAATGTTTAAATTCATTAACCAGTGTTGATACTAAAAACATCTCATTGGTCCCGTTTGGAAGATGTGAGGGAATCAGTTTGTTATTTTGAAGACTGATGAAGGTGACAATGAATTCAAGTAGTCACCATACCTGACATTTTGGAATTGTACTTCAGAACAATAATTGATGAGGGAAAGTTGGATAGCATTTTATCCAACAAATGAAGAAAGAGTGACAAAATTAGAACATCACCAACTTGGCAAACCTGAATAAGATGATGCATCTAGATCTAGGCGATGATGGTTAATGACTTTCAATAACACAGACAGCCAATCAAATAACAGATACCTCCTGATGGAAATAAACACTTTTATGAAATATTACCATGAAAAATTTGAATCTGAATAATTAAGCCTCTATATCTCACTCCCAGTTTACAGGAAGTGCAAGAAAGTTAAACCATATAGTACAGGGACCACAGTTAGAAAATTTCAGAATAGGGGAAGCTTACCAGACGAGTATTCTGGTTTCCTTAAATCAATTATAATGAAAAATCAAAGAGGGGGAGGTTGAGGGAGTCCATAGATAAAAAGAAACTTAAAAGATTTATCAACAGATTGCAATGTTTAGATATTCTTTCATACAACCCAATTACAAAAAATTACGAAGCAGACAAATTCAAACACTAATGAATACCAGGAAATTATTGTTAATATTTTTTTAAAATGTTTTATTTATTTCTAGGAGAGAGAGAGAGACAGCGTGAGCAGGGGAGGGTCAGAGAGAGAGGGAGACACAGACTCTGAAACAGGCTCCAGGCTCTGAGCTGGCAGTCAGCACAGAGCCCGCCGCGGGGCTCGAACCCACGAACCGCGAGATCGTGGCCTGAGCGAAAGTCGGATGCTTAACCGACTAAGCCACCCGGGTGCCCCTATTGTTAATATTTTTAGGTTTAATAGTGATGTTCTGGTTGTATTTTGAAAGGGTCCTTATGCTTTAGGGATGCAAATAACATATTTTTGGATCAAAGTTTAGGAAGAGTATCATAATATTTGCCTCAAAAAATGAACTTGTCTCAAAATAATCTTGTAAGGAGGGGAGTATTAATAGGCCTATATTGGCCTTGAGTGCATAATTATTCAAATTGATTAAACCTGGGGTTTCTTATACTATTCTCTATACTTTTGTATGTTTGGAATTTTCCATCATGAAGAATTTTAAAAACACTCAGGGTCATTTTTTTTTCTTAATGTTTACTTACTTTTGAGAGAGAGAGACACACAGCATGCAAACAGAGGAGGGGTAGAGAGAGAAGCAGGCACAGAATCTGAAGCAGCTCCAGGCTCTGAGCTGTCAACACAGAGCCCAACGGAGGGCTCGAACTCATGGTGAAACTATGACCTGTGCCAAAGTCAGATGCTTAACTGACTGAGCCACTCAGGCGCCCCTATTTTTGTCTTTTTACATTCCAACTTCATCGATCTCAACCAGTCCACCTACAACGCACATGTTAGATTAACTTTCCAGATTATCAAACCATTTGCAAGTGGACCACAGTTGAAAGAATAAATTATACTACAAGTGTGCTGCACTTCCTCTGAAGTTGGCATATATCATCTGTCAATGAATTTTAATAAACACTAGGTGGCATCATGATTGCTTTATAGTAACCCGGCAAAAGGGAAAATGGATTACTCACGCTGATGCGGGTGATGCCATCTGTCAATGCTGTGGCACGGTGACATCACTTTTTGAAATCATCCCATCTCTTAATAGATGAAAATACCTTTTTTCACTTCAAAATCACAATTCTTCTGCTGCATTACAAATTCCCTTAAACATCATTTATTAAAGCTTCTCTTTACCTAGTAATTTTCATTCTTGCATTTTTTGCAACTCTTCGTTGTTTTTAACATGGCTGTGCCCTTCCAGGAAGAAGCTGGGAGCCAAGTCTGCATAGTCAAGTAGGAAGAAGAGTGTTATTTTCTTCACACTGGGCTGTCACCAAGTATTTTATATGCTGCAAAAATTAATATGAGGTAGCCTTGAGCCTCTTCTCTGCTATCTCCATATTGCTTCTAGCTTCTCATTCGCATGCCATTAATTGGTCCCAGATCTTGTTTTAGCTATCTCGACATTCCTGTCAGCCGATTTCTTTTTCTTAGCCAAAATGATATACCATTCTATTTTCACAGTGCATGACTAATTTAGAGAATCACTAAGGTTTTAATTAATGGCTTATGATTAAAGTATTCAGCTTCAAAATCCATTATTTTAGACGGAAATAAACTTACCAGCCAGTGGGATAGTAAAGAGAACAATGGATTTAAATGCCTGGAGGTCTGCTGTACTGCATGGCTTTGGTCCCTTCAATTCATTTCTCTGCATATGTTAGTTTCCTCCATTCAGTCTTCCACTGAATGACTCTTCACGCACCTACTAAGTGGCTGGTTTTGTGCTAAACCTAGGGATACAGTGGTAAGTGCAGTATTGCATCCTCATGGTGGTATCTGGATGGAGACTGGAAAAATGTTTAAGGGTCAGAGTGAAGAGTGGGAGACAGGCGTGTTTGAGCAAATGTAACAAACTCAGTGGTGCTGAGGAAAGGAATCGGCATAAAATGGGTAAGCATGACCTAGAATGAAGGGGGAGATAAGAAACTAGAGAGACGCACCTGCTAAATGGAAGGATTGGAGCGCCTGAGTGGCTCAGTCGGTTAAGCATCTGACTTTGGCTCAGGTCATGATCTTGAGGTTCATGAGTTTGAGCCCTGCATCGGGCTCTGTGCTGACAGCTTGGAGCCTGGAGCCTGATTGGATTCTGTCTCCATCTCTCTGCCTCTTCCCTGCTTGTGCACTCTCTCTCTCTCTCTCAAATAAAGAATGAAACATTTTTTAAAAATGTAAATAAATAAATAAATGGAAGGATTAAACAAGACAATCCATTAAATCAGTTCTCAGTGCTTCTACAATTGGGTAGCAGTTGAATCAGAGAATCTTGGCTTTGCCATCTATTGCAATCATGATTATATGCAAATTTTTAGTGTCTCTAAACTTCAGTGTTCTAATCTATAGAATAGTGAGTCTACCTACCTCAAGATTGTTCTGGGGCTTAAATGAGGTTATATATTTAAAGCCTATGTCGATATATACAAAGCATCTGTATAGAAATGCTAATGATTAGGGTCCCCAGGCGGCTCAGTCAGTTAAGCGACTGACTCTTTTGGCTCACGTTGTGGTCTCACAGTTTGTGGGTTTGAGCCCCACGTTGGGATTCTCTCTCTCTCTCCCTCTCTCTCTGCCCCTTCCGTGCATGTGCTATCTTTCACAAAATACATAAATAAATCTTTAAAAAATGGTAATGATTATTAGCTTATCTTTTGCCCTGCTCAAAGAAGCTCCTGTGTCTTATATCTGATTTTATTCCAACAAATGGCCTAGAAGAGATTTATGAGATTTATGTCAGAATTATTTTTGTTTTATAAATGAGAACACATGAAGTCAAAGAAGCGATGTGAGATTGGAAATGAGTGGAAGAGCCTGGTCTCCTGGCCTCCCGTTCAGCTTTTTTCTCCCCATCACACAATACCCTTCTAACTTCCTTTTGAACAAATAGGGAATCTTACAGACTGGGGACTTGTATAGATTTGTTCCTCTTAGAGCTCAGGATTTCAGGTTTTCCTTTGCTTTTTTGCTCCCTATTATTTCAACAGATCGATCTTTTACACAGAAACTATTCCTCTCATGTTCAGCCTTCTTTTTGGAGTATTAAGGTTATGAATGTCCTGTCAGTCAATGACCTGTTAGAATGAAGACCAGCAAGTGTTTTTAATCATTTTTATGTGCCCCATAGTCTCTTCTCTGTCATTCTTCCATTACTTCGGATTTGTGAGCAAAAGCTTTCTTTATAAGCTATTTCTCAAGAAATCAGTAAAGCTTCCACTAGAAATTGCCTCAATTGGATGGCATACCTCAAATAAAAAGTCACACTATCTTCCACTGTGTGCTCATCTTCTCTTGACAATTCAGTAGAAGTAGGATTGTTCCCAGACTAGCTTTTATTCGAATTGCAGACAGGCAGGAAAACCCCAAAAGCAGCCATGACTTTATTTCCTGGGGAGTAGAGGAAAGGAGAAAGTTGGGCACTGACGGACATATTACAACAGCCTTTTCAACTTTATTTTTTTCTTTTTAATATTTTTTAATTTATTTCTAGGAGAGAGAGAGACAGCGTGAGCAGGGGAGGGTCAGAGAGAGAGGGAGACACAGACTCTGAAATAGGCTCCAGGCTCTGAGCTGGCAGTCAGCACAGAGCCCGACGCGGGGCTCGAACCCACTAACCGCGAGATCATGACCTAAACGAAAGTCAGACGCTTAACCGACTAAGCCACCCAGGCGCCCCCAGCCTTTTCAACTTTAAAACACTTATGGAGCTGACCTCTCAACTATTTAAAAATGACTAAATGGAAGTTCCTCTTATTAGCTGCTGTGCAGTTGGCATGTGGCTACAATGATTCCAACTTAGGTCTTCAGGCAAGACGCTTAGTCGGTTCAGGAAGAGGAACGAGACATTTTTCTTCCTGAAAACGACTCAGAGGGAATAGTCAACCTATCGGTTTCCCTAACTCTATCAAGGAAGTATTTTTCAGCTGTCCACCTGAAATTTGCTTGGATTTTAAATTTGTAGTACAGCTGACGATGTTTCCTAAATAGGAGATATCCGTTTTGAGTGTGTTGACAAGTATGACAAGTTAATTTTACTGACATTGTCGCTCCTGTTTCCATATGTCAAACTTCTCCCCACCCTGATGAAATCCGTCCTGGTTCTCTCCACCCCAGTCACATGGAGACTTGCCTAGACTGGTGCCTCCACCCAGCCCGCAGCAATCTGTACCTCCCTTGAGTTGTGGTTATTTACATTCTGGTCACAGCTCTTTCTAAACTATATGCTTTCTAAGCTAAGACTCTGGTATCTCTCCTCCCTGCAGAATGTATTGTGACTCTCTGCGCACAGTAGGTAGGAATCTAGGAAATGCATTAGAACTGAATTCTCCTACCTCAAACCAAAAGTACTTTATATGCCAGAATGATGATGCTTGGGGGGGAGTGGGGGAATGCATTCCTTTGAAGCCTTTAGGAAAAAGATATTAACAATGATACAGTATACTTCAAATTACGGATCTTACACTTCTCAGCTTTTAATACAAGCCATAAATTTAGGCATCAAATTGCTCTTGCTACAAAAAGAAAGCATGAATGAAGGTTTTGGTTGTATGCTGATGATTAGGGCTGCTTTTATGATGGGAGAAATCTGTCTATCAAGAGACTCGGAGTGCTGTGTGCTGCATAATCATTACTGCTCAGTACAGGGCTGTCAAAGGTCTTATTTTAAGAGTGTTTCCCTGAAAATTATCCCTGGCCATTTGCCTTGAGTAGCTCTATCTCAAAAATAAAATCTTTACAGAAAAAAAAGTAAAGACAAAAGAGAGAAGAAATGGACACCAATGAAAGATGTCTCACTGGCAAAGATTCACAGAATAAGCACAGTGACACAGCTTGATTTTGTAGGAATCCTGTCTTTTCATGGGCCCTGGAATGGCTTCTACTATACAGTCAAATTGGCAGGTAGGATACCATCATCAGTAGGATTCTAGGCTACAAATCGAATGATACCCCAACACAGCCAATAATTTCTTAGACATAATGAAATATGCACATGATAAAAGAAACTCACAAGAAATACCTACTCAAATGTTTAAAAGCTGGTGATTCACACCATCTGTATATAGTCTTTCTGTGAGGCCCTAAAGGAGAATGAGACCACTCATGCTCTCTCTCGAGTTCTCACTGTGCCTTGAAAAGCATCAACCATGACAGACAAATTTATTCTGTTTCCTTACTTTGTACTTCATATGCCTCTTTATCCCTATGCTGTTTGAACCAGAGTGCTGCCTCACTATTCTCACTGGAGAATTTCTCATCAAAATCCACACAAATATGCTCCTTCTACTACTGATACCAGAATCAGATGACTCATTTCATTTGATTTCTATGTGATAACTACCTTCAAACCCGTACAACTACCAGTTGCCCTGTTTCTCCTTAGGAAATGACACGAGCAACGTGGATCATATCTCATGGATGATATGAATTTTGTAGCATTTGGGGTTTCCTGTTTGCTTTGGCTTCCCGGATGTTCAGAGTCCAATTTGTAGCCCTATTTAGTAAACTCAGAGGACTCTGTTCTTTGCATTGATCCATAATATTTTCCAGCTTGTCTTATCTTGATAGTGAGCTTGTATTTTCTCTGACCTGGATTTTTTTTTTTTCATTTCTCTCACATTCTCTATTGCTTGCAAGCCATATCAAAATCTTAAATGGTAAACAAGTGTATCAACACATAAATAATTACTTCAGTTACAGGATGCCGTTCAGAGAGTCAGAGTCTTCTTTTTGGTGGTGGGAGATAGGATGACAAAGAGAAAAGATTATGTTGTTTTAGAAAATTATATCCGAAGGACCTCATGGTGCAACAGTAGTGCATCTGACTCCAGAAAATTATATCATAAATAAAATAATATCATGCCTAATAATTATCCACTAATTGTTTGCCTCCATTCTTAACACCATTCAAATGCCTCTAGTGCCTTAAAAATAACAATCTCTCCTAAGCACAGATTAGATCATAGTACTTTCCTGCTCAGATGCCCCAGATGGTACTATCTACAGAATAAAGTTCAAGTCCTTTACAAGAGACTACCATCTTATCTGCCTAGCCTTTTCTCCCTGCCCAGCTCCAATGGACCCTGCCCTCAAGCAAATTTGCACAATGTATTTCTTTACGGGCCTGTCATTTTATAAAAAGCTGGTTTTGTTGCTTTCTTGTTAACCTCAAAAATTCTAGTTTCACCGCTTCTTCCCAAGTTCAATTCAAAAACTGTATCTTTAAGCTCAAAATTATGTCTCGTGATTAATGTTTACTCTGTAGCATATTTTGAAGTGATATATCTTAGTGATGGAGAGGTTTGGCTTTGGAGTCAACTGAATTTGGATTCAGCCACTTTAACCTCATAGGTAAACTAAGATCATAATATTCACTGATGTTTTAAAATATGTCCAAAAATTTTTTGACAACCCAGTGAAGAGGCAGAGTTTCCATATTCAGTAAAAACGAGGTGCATTTACAACTTGTTTGTAATCAATAGGACACAGGAGGAATGATACTGGGTAATCCCCAAGATCAAGTCAATAAATGTTATGCAGCTTCCGCCTTCTTCATCAAGATATTCACCGTTGGAGCCTTGAGTGATCATTTAAGAAGTCCAACTACTCTGAGCCACCATGCTGTGGGGAAACCCAGACCATATGAAGAGGCCATACACTAGGTATTTCAGTAGGCAACCCCAGCTGAAGTCCTAGCCAACAGCCAGTATCAATTGCTTGATATGTGAATAAAGACACCTCCAGACAATTCTAGCCATCAACAGGCAAATCAATGCCTGCCCACTGAGTCTTCCCTGTAGTGGCCCCAGCCATCATGGAGCAAAGGCAAGCCATTTCTGTTGGCCCTCCAACTTCCTGAGCCCTAGGGTATATGAGCATAAGAAAGTGGCTGTTTTCAGTTGCTCATTTTAGAAACAATTTACTATGCAGCAATAATAACTAGGACAGGTACTTGGTACCTAGAAGTAGAATGGTTCTATATAAAAAACCTACAGCAGGAGACACTGGCTTTGAGGCCACTGTCTGGCTGCAGCTGAATCTGAAGGAGACAGTAAATGAAAGCCTGACAAGGCTAGAGGAGGCTGTTGGTAAGGATTTGAAGAAAAGCAAGGAAAATGTTATAAGAAGCCAGAGGAAAGTGAAATCTTATTACCTAGTGCTGCAAAGTTTGGCTAAACTATCACATGTGGTAATGTGAAAAATTGGAAATACACCTAAGGACTTTGATGCTCTAGGAAATCATATTTCCCTGCAGAGTGTTTAAAAAGCCCCCTGACTTCTTCTTGCTGCCTATGAAAAAATGCAAGAAGGATCACTAAAAGGCAAGGTGTATAGTGTTCAAGCAAAATTTTGAGCAAACACACAGGGGCTAGACATTACTGAGACCAAAAGTAATACTGTTTCATATTCCTGGCATCTTCAAATGCCAAAAAATTTCCAAATTAAGAAGTTGTAGGGCAAAGATAACATCTAAAGGGAAAGCTGTAAGATCATTTGTTGAGGCCTAAGGAAATCTCAAAGATGATCATAGAAACTTTCAGACATACAAAAAGACCCTGATGGATATGAAAGGCATATCTCATAGACCTTCCCTTTTAAAGGGCTTCCAGTAATTTCAAGGGCTTTGTCACTCACCAACCTCTCAGGACGTCAAGATAAAGAAAGTATCTTAAAGAAATCTGTGCTAGTGGATTTGGATAATGGAGTGAACCTTAAAGAGCCAGAGAAAACTCAATGTTTTAAGAAACTTGTACTGATGGAAACACATCAGTTTGTACTAAGAGTAACAGAAATAGTACATGAAGGGAGGCCTTTGGATTAAACCCGTATTCCTATGGCAGGAAGCAGGATGAATTTTCTCAGTTGCAAACATGGGTCAACTCTAATGGAAAAGAAAGGACAGCTCAAAGGGCTGAACCAAGAGTTGAGAGAGAAGAGTCCAAGTCCACAGAGATAAACTCCTAAGAGGAAGAACTGAGCTCTAACCAAGTAGAACTGAACAGCCCATGTCTGACTGGATTTCAGAATTGCTATGGACCACTGGCTGCTGTGTGCCTCCCATTCTCTAGCCTTTTGAACCAGGATGCATTAACAGTTATCTCATGCCTGTCCCATCCTGGAATGGTGTTAAGTTGGGTGTGTATGGGGTAAATACTTTGTTTCTTGGATTGTCAGGTTCTTGGAGAAAGAGGAACCATAACTTGAAGAGCTTCCCAAGGAGTCTCATCCACACATGGACTGATTTTGATGTAAGATACTAGACCCCAAACCTAATCCTGATGACATGTCACTTTTAGGGGATCTTGGGAGGAAGCAAATGTATTTTACATGAGTATAAACTGTGGCTGCTTTAAAATGTGTCTGCAAATTCTTTGACATCCTTTCTTTGAGAGGTGGGGATCTAGAGGCACCTGAGTGGCTCCGTTGGTAAGCATCTGACTTTTTATTTCAGCTCAGGTTATGATTTCCTGATTCATGAGTTTGAGCCCCACATCAGGCTCTGTGCTGACAGTGTAGAGCCTGCTTGGGATTCTATCTCACTCTGCCCCTCCCCCACTCACGCATATGCTCTCTCTCTCAAAAATAAATAAATAACCTTAAAAAAAAGTGGGGATCTATGTACCCTCTTCAGGGCAGACTTGAAATTCAGTCATAACCGATAGAGTGCATTGGAAATAATGCTTGATGACATTCGAGGCTATTCATTAAAGCCAATGATGTTTCCTCCTTGTTAGCTGGAATAATCACTTTTGGAGGTCCTGGGAACATCATGCTGTGAGGAAGCTCCAGCCACATGGAGAGGCCAAGTGTAGGTGTCCAAGTCAACAGCCCCAGTCAACAGCCCTAGCCAACAATCCTAGTCAACAGCCTCAACAACAGCTAATATCACCCAACAGGTATGTGAATAAGAACATTTCCAGATGGTTTTAGATCCTGCTTTCAAATTGTCACTGCTGAGACCTGCGACTTCATGAATCACAAAAAAGCCATTTCCTCTGTGCTCTGTCTAAATTTTTGACCCTGAATCTTTCATAATGATAAAAAGTCATTATGAGCTACCAAGTTTGGGGTTATGTGTTGTACAGCAATAGTAACTAGATTAATACCCTAAAAGATTATTATGAGGATTAACGATACATAAAGCTACAAGGTTGGTGTTTGGCAAAGTAAACATTCAGTGAATGGGACTTATCAAGGGCTACCCCTTCTACTTATTTGACTCTGCTCACAATAGTTAGTATGAGGTATACAAGATACTTATTGACTTGGGGTGATTGCAGACTTGAGGACGAAACGGATGAGATTGCAGAGAAATCACGACCTCATTTTCCTGACCCGAGAGGGATTTTTTTTTATTTTTTATTTTACAAATAGTTTATTGTCAAATTAGTTTCCACATAACACCCAGTGCTCATCCCCACAAGTGCCCTCCTCCATGCCCATCCCCCCTCCCCCCCACATCCATCAGTCCTCAGTTTTTGTCAGCATTCAAGAGTCTCTCATGGTTTGCCTCTCTCCCTTTCCCCCACCATTTCCGCCCTTCTTCTCCCCCTTGTTCCTCCGTCAAGTTCCTCCTAATCCTCCTATACGTGCAAACATATGATATTTGTCCTTCTCTGCCTGACTTATTTCGCTCAGCATAACACCCTCAAGGTCCATCCATGTTGCTACACATGGCCAGATTTCATTGTTTCTCATTGCCATGTAGTATTCCATGGTATAGATAAACCACATCTTCTTGATCCATTCATCTGTTGATGGACACTTAGGCTCTTTCCATGTTTTAGCTATTGTGGAGAGTGCTGCTATGAACATTGGGGTACATGTGCTCCTATGCCTCAGCATTTCTGTATCCCTTGGGTAAATTCCTAGCAGTGCTATTGCTGGGTCATAGGGGAGTTCTAGTGTTAGTTTCCTGAGGAACCTCCACACTGTTTTCCAGAGGGGCTGTGCCCGTTTACATTCCCACCAACAGTGTAGGAGGGTGCCCGTTTCTCCACATCCTCGCCAGCATCTAGAGTTCTCTGATTTGCTTATTTTAGCCACTGTGACTGGCGTGAGGTGGTATCTCAGTGTGGTTTTGATTTGTATTTCCCTGATGAGGAGGGATGCTGAGCATCGCTTCATGTGTCTGTTGGCCAAGGGATTTTTTTTTTTAATGCTAGTAAAAGAAACTGAATTCTCCCAGTTGCAACCTACCAAATTCTAAAATTTATCTTGGTGAGAAACCAGGCCACGCAATTCATTTAATTACTGCCTTCTCAGTGAAGTCTAAGGTAACAAAATTGTAAGGACTTGGATTCAGTGAGGAATAGTTAATTTGAGAAACGAGGGAGATGTGAGATATGGGGATTGCAGCAGCTCACATCTATCTGAACGTTCACTGCAGCTGTGAAGTGAGGTTTCTGCTCTCTCATCTACTCTTCCAAACCCTCAAACCCTCTCCACAGTCCAGCCGTGTCACTGTCTTCCTCTCCTTGCTACACCTTATCATGTACAGTCAAATACTGGAAGGAATTTTGTGCCAAACATTTAAAAAAATTTATTTTTTCTGGAACCAAACCCCACCTAAGGGTTGGGGCATCCCCACTAATTTTTTACAATATTTGTATCACAAGTACCACATTCGCAAATCACTTTCATAAATACTTTCATAAAATACAAATACATAACTACTTTCATAGAATCACACTGGATGAAAACAGTCCCTAATTTCTTACTTACTTGGTCATGGTTGGTGTAAGAGACAGTACAAAGTGGCGAGCCTTGCCTGGTTCCTAACCTGTGGAGTCTTAATATCCCATGGGGGAAGGGAAGCCCTGTGAGCACCTCACTTAGAAGGAATCCGCAGGGTGCTAGCTCAGCCTGTAACAACACCGTGATGTCTGTGTTCCATGTCTGACAAATGGTCTTTGCCTCATGTCCCAGTTGTAAAACTTGCTAGAACCTTAGGTCTTCTTGGACTAAGGGCCTGCCTTGCTGTTACTAATCAATTGCTTAGGAAATTCTCAGTTTCCTTTTAAACCTCTGAGTAGTGGCTAGGGATTTGCCAGCAACAATAGGCTTCCCTAACCGTAAGGGTTCAAAATCAGAACTCTAACAATTATTTGTGCCAGTTTTCTCCCTCACCAAAGCCAGGCTAGCCCTTTGGAGCACGTGACACCTTTGCCAGACTCTCTCAACTCATACCACACCTCCCGGAGCTAGTAGCTGGCCTGCTGATTGGCCGTTATGTCCTCTGAATAGTGTAGTCTGCCTGGACATGGAATTTTCCAGCATCTGCCCATCCAGTGAATGAGACTAGTTTTGTTCTGGTTTAGCAAGCCATGTGGAATAAAATGATAGTAATGGGAAGATGGAAGCCTTCTTAGTTGTTTAGATGGTTCAATTTTACAATTATAGCATGACAAATTAAATATGCAAATACCTTTGCTTCTTGAATTGCTCTTTAGAGAAGGAAAAAGAAGTTTCAAAATATCTGTAAAACGAGGCCAAAGGACATAGCTCTCAGTCATTTGAGTAATTATTTCCCTGCTGAGAAAAGGGCAAACAGTAAATAATTTCATTTCATTTAATACTGAAGATACAGAAAATGTACCTTTTCTAAATTAATTTCTAAAACGCTGTCCAAAAAATCTCTTGGCTCTAGGGCAAATCTTCCAGTGGAACCAAAAAATAACAAAAAAGGAAGATAAGAAAAGGAAGAAATACTTTTCACCCAAAAATTGGTCTCATGCTTGTTTTTAACTCAGAGTACTCTCTGAGGAAAGGGTGTGGGAAGAAGGGTAAATGGCTAAGGTCCATAGTCATTTTCCATCCGGAGAAGCTCTGGGAAATAATGAGACAGAAAGGCTTGACAGGTCTCCCCAAGGACAAAACCAACAAGATGCCTCAAGTGGCAGTTCCAAAAGCACATCCGTACGTTTCTCAGATTTCTCACCCATTAAAATTCTAGGAAGAAGAAGTTAATGTTGCAAGTAGCCAACTCTAACTTCCTGTTATATGGCCCTCTTCTAAACTGACAAGAAGAGAATTATATGATAAGAAGATTTGAATAGGCAAGGCAGTTTTTCCAGGAACTCATTTGGTAAACAGATATCTTGAGATGTTTGCAATTCTTGTTTTTAAATAATGAGTTAGGTACAGGCTTCCAGGAATGAGATGAATAAGTCCTGGGGACAAAAGGTACAGCATAGGGAATACAGTCAATGGTGACAGATGGTAGCTACACTGCAGTGAGCACAGCATAATGTAGAGAGTTGTGGAGTGACCATGTTGTACAGTGGAAACTAATATAACATTGTGTGTCAACTACACTTTCAACAACTACAAAAAAAGCTAAGCACAAAAGGTACTGCTGAAGTAATTACCAAGAGTACTGCCAACGCTATTGCATAAAAGTTATCTCGGCTGTTGTACCTAGCTGGTCCCACTATGCCTCATGGGATATGTGCAAAAGAGGCACATGATGTAGAAAGGATTGGCATTGGTAGATTGTAGACCCAAGGAACATGAGAAGAAAATCTCTGGCCAAGATAAGATAAATAATCGGGAGAGGAGAGACAAGATGAAAGAACCAGTCAAAGTAATTACATGTTATGGCAGATCATTTCCCAAGATGGCGCCAAACAATTCCTCTCATTTCTGTAGGCACATGCTACTCCTTCTATCAAGAAGTAGGATTTCTTTCTCTGCCCCTTGAATCTGGACTGGCCTAATCACTTGTTTTGACCAAGAGAGGGCAATGGAAATAAAGCCTCTTCACTTCACTGAGACCTCTGAGTCAAGTCTTTTAAAGATCTCATTGCTTTGGCTTTCACCTTAGAAGCCAGCCACCAGGTAAAGAAGCTCAAGCTAGACTATCAACACAATGACAGACCAGATGGAGAAAGAAAGCCCCAGCAAGCCCCAGCCATTCCAGTCACCAGCTGAGGTGCCAGACGTGTGAAAGAAGCCATTGTGAACATTCTAGCCCAGCAGACCTCCCAGCAGAATGAAGCCCCATGAGTGATTCCCCCAGAGGAAGAAAAGAATATCCCAGCTTAGGCCAGAAAATCCATAGAATCATGAGAAAGAAGTGGCTGTTGTTATAAGATAGTTTTGAATAATAGATAACCAAGATAGATTCTCTGTCCCCAGTGACAATGAGGAGGTAGTTTGGCAAAAAATGCTTGAGTGGTGAGCAGACTAGATGTGTGGACAACTTCTGGGTAAGCCAGTGGACTTCTGGAGGGTGGGCAATAAATGGTTAACAATCTAAGCAACCAAAAAGCTGTTGCCAATTCTAATAGGATGAAGAAAGGGCAGATACACAGGGGTGAAGCAGAAAGATTTTCCTGGATACTTTTAGAGTCAGGTCTGTGGCAGATCCTAGAAAGCTGAGTGATACAATTCAGAAACAATCACTTCCAAGGTCTCTCATGTCAGCCAGGGGAAAGGGATGGGAAGGAATGAAATACAAGTGGCTGTAGCGTGTCTTACTTTAGGTTTCCATGGAAGGAGACTCTGAGCCACGTATTTGAGAAGGAACACAGACTGGTGAGGGTGGTGTTTGATTCAGAGAAGGGGTGAGCCAGATATGTATGTGTGTGTGTGTATATATATATATTCATATGAATATTCATATATATTCATATATATATATTCATATGAATGCATGGATACTCCCAATATATGAATATTCCCTATATTCCCAATATATTCCAGGAAATTGATTTTCTGGAAGAAGCAAAATAACAAATGCATGAATTAAGGCTTACAGGTGAATCCCCAGACAGTCCTTGTGAAAAGGAACCTCACAGACCATGCTCTTGGCCAAGTTCAAAGCCAGAGAAGCAGCAACCTTATCGCAGAATTGAAGGGAATTCCCCGACAGAAAGGATAACTACAAGTTCAATGTGTCAGAAGCTTTGCAGTCAGAAAGCCATGTCTCCTCACTTCGGCTTGTCACAACAGTCTACGTAGGCAGGCAAGTGACAAACTAATTACTGCACTGAAGTCAGCAAAGCACTACTAAGATAATAAAAACTGCATTTCATGGGGACATAAATTTTAGACAGTCATGAGATAAAATGCAGTTGAGAAGTCTGCTATATCGAACCATCAGACACATCAGCTATTTTCATGACAGAAGACTCCAAGGTGAGAAGAGGGAAATTGTGTATTAAACAACGTTAGTAAAATTCTCTGTAGAAGATGAATGAAAAAAATCAGGTTGGCACTGTTACTTTCTAATTTTTATCTCTAAATCAGCTTCTTGGGAAAGCCAACTTAATTATTTATATCCTTGATATTTATTAAAGTGCAGATGTTTAAATATTAGCTTATTTAAATTGCTCATAATGTTCAGATATTTCCCCTGCTAAACTATTCAAAGCATATGTTTAATTTCTAATAATTCTTAAAAGATTTTCATAATTTCACCTTCCATTCTATTTTTGTGCACTGGCGAATGAATTCATTAGGCAGAAATGTTCCTTTCTAGGAGATACTCAAATATGTATTATAATTGGATGAGGATAAACTAGGTAATGACGAGTTTATTTGTTCTTAATTCTCTAATTTTTTATTCTTACTCTCTTGAGAATATGACTATTCCAATAAGAATATCCAACTCGAAGGAATCAAAACATAATAAGCACATCACTTTGTGGCATTGAGATTTGATTTTAAGACAACTCAGCAATTTTCACATAATAAACAATAGCTTGTGTTTGGCAATCGATAGTCAGAAACTGTAATTGAAAAACAACAAAAATATTTTTTAAACAAACAACAATATCAAAGAAAAGAATTTCCTTCTGTTAGCACAAGTAATTTAGAAAATTCTAATAAACACTTACCCTTTACAGGGCAATGCTATCTATAAGACCTTCTGGTCATTATTTAATCCATACAGCAACCCTTATTTTACAGATGGGAGAAAAGAGAGACTGAAAAACCAGCCCACGGTCTCACAACCACAGTGAATGTGGTGCCTGAAAGCTTATCCTCACAGTATTAACCCAAAATGAGAATTTGGGTGGCCTTTGGAACATGAGAGAAGATTTCTTCTTTTCTACTCCAGAGTGTCAGATTGACACTGCTAAAGATTTAGGATCAAGATCATACTTCCACTACATGTTTAAAATAACATGGAGGAGGGGTGCCTGGGTGGCTCAGTCAGTTAAGCATCCGACTTCGGCTCGGGTCATGATTTCATGGTTTGTGGGTTCAAGCCCCGTGTAGGGCTCTGTGCCGCCAGCTCAGAGCCTGGAGCCTGCTTCAGATTCTGTGTCTCCCTCTCTCTCTGACTCTACTCTGCTCATACTGGCTCTCTCTCTCTCTCTCTCTCTCAGAAATAAATAAAACATTAAAAAAAATTTTTTTTAATTACATGGAAGGATGCTTGGGTGGCTCAGTCAGTTGAGAGTCTGACTACTGATTTAGGCTCAGGTCAAGATCCCAAGGTCATGGGATCAAGCCCCACATCAGGCTCTGTGCTGAGAATGGAGCCTGCTTGAGATTCTTTCTCTCTCTCCCTCTGCTCCTCTCTCTTACTCTTGCTCTCTCTCCTTTTCTAGAATAAAACAAAATAACAATAAAATAAAATAATATATGGAAACCAGAGTTTTGTCAGCCAAATTTCTTAAACTTATGACAATTCGACAATTCTTCAACTGGGAAGACAGATATACTAACAGTGCAAATTCCTTATTAAATAATTTTCATTAGCAATAAATGCTCCTTGTATAATATTCAAAAAAAGAAGGAGAAAATTAAAAGACAATTATCCTACTAAGAAACATAGTACAAAACTTTAGCATCTATGCAGACATATAATTATTTTTGGAAAGACCCTAAGAGATTATCTGGGCCATTTCCTAACTATGTCACTAAGGCATTTTTTCTATCTAGAGGAGGTAAGTAACTTTCCTAGGTCATGTGGCCAGTATGCAGTGGAAAGAAAACAAGAACCCCAGCCTCTTCCTTCTCCATGTATTTTTCTACAACATGATGCCATCTTCTTGACAGCACCTTACAGACTAGTCAAAAATAGATAGCTTTCATCAGCTGCATTAAAATAAATTTGAAATACAGGAATGTCTCCTTAGAGGACAAGTTTCCACTTGATTAGACCCACAGTCCCTCAGATGGATGACTGTGCATTATTTCAGCCTACCTCTCGTGATTGTTACACATCTGTTGGACTCGCTGTCGCTTTGGAAGGCATCCCTTACAGTTTGAATTTCTGCATCTGTTTCTGGAAGTTGTAGGGAAGAATTTGAATTCAATTTGGATGATCAGTACCGCCGTGGAGGTCTAGAAAATGCATTGCAGTATTTCAAAACAAGGGCTAATGCAAAATTACTTATCAAACAAGTCTCAAGTATGTTTTGAATCCTGGGTTGGATTCCTCCCTTGTTCTTCAATCTCAGCCCCTGCTCCCAAGTCTTTATACCTTCATAAAATTAAAGTTAATGGTAATATTCATGTAAAGGATATTTTAGCATGACCATCTAGCTGCCTTCAGACACAAAGTTATAACTCCATGATTAAGTACTCCAATACCCATTTGCCCAGAATTATGCAAGAATTCTGGAAGTTTCTTTAATCTGAAGTGGCCAGTCTGGCTTCCAAATAGGAGGTAGAGAGAAAACTGTAGATCTGATGAGTCCTTACTTCGTCACCATTGCTGGTGTTGCTACCGGACAATTTTTTGAAGGCCATGTACCATTGTTCACTGTGTAATGATTTCATCAAAATATTAAAATGTTCATGCCATACATCTTTTTTTAAGTTTATTTATTTGTTTTGAGAAAGAGAGACAGCATGAGAGAGAGAGAGCAAAAGAGCATGCCCAAATGGGGGAGGGGCAAAGAGGGAGGGAGAGAGAGAATCCAAAGCAGGATCCACATCATCAGCATGGAGCCCTCTCTAAAAAACAACAACAAAAAAACCCCGGAAAAGCAAACAAAACAAAATTTTAAAAACCTCCACAAGAAGAACCGGACTGGTGTTTGACCAAACATCCGGGGACCGTGGCCTAGGCACACTGGCACATAAAATTAGCCATCTCAGGCATAATCGAAACTTATTATTTTGGCTTTGGAAAATGGTCACGGACAAAGGCTACGGTTTGCTCTGCTGAGTCCGAATCCATCCCCACCCAGAATCAGCTGCAGAGGAGAAGAGAGCAATCTAAGACGCAGGTCAGCAATTCTGGGAATATCTATGTGCCGTCACAGACGGCGCCCTGAAGTCTCCAACAGCCATGTTTCAACAGCCAAGTCAGTGCCGAGGAAGATTTTGAGCTCCGAATCCCAGACTGCTGGAATTCTGCTTTCTCTTCTGCCGGCACTTCCCAAAAACAGGAATTGCCCACGTAACCGTAAACCACGGAGCTCTGACCACGCTGGTGCAGAGTGGCAAAATACCACGTCTGTTCTAATATAATTTAATTGGAAGCAAGACTGCGTACAATCCCAGGATGGACTCCCCCGCACTTAATCATAAACGAATTTCTCTTGATGAACTGCGTCTTCTAGGGTGATTGTCAGCTCTTCCACTGAATGCTCACCTGGGGTAAGAGACTTTTCATTGCCAACGGCTTCCCCTGTTATGAAGAAATGTCTGCCTCTTCTTCTATGGGGCTGTGGGGACCTAGACTCCGGTCCAATTTGCAGAGCCGAGCAGTAGGGTTGAAATGATTAAAACAGAAACTCAGCGAATAGTTTTGTTTGTTTGTTTTTGTTTTTTTTCTTTATTTTATGCATTTATTATTTTTTTTATTTTTTTACAAATAGTTTATTGTCAGATTAGTTTCCACATAACACTCAGTGCTCATCCCCACAAGTGTCCTCCTCCGTGCCCCCCCCCCCCCCCCCCCCACATCCATTAGTCCTCAGTTTTTGTCAGCACTCAGCGAATAGTTTTTAATTTTTCCGCAAGCTAACCTAGGTGGTAGCCACAGAGAAAGGCCTCTCAGATCTCCTCAAGACCTGCTGTGGGGAGTCCCTACCTGTCACCCCTTGGGATCCAATATGGTGCTTATGTTGGAACCAGCCTGTTCCTGCCCAGTGTGGGACTCCTCCCACAGGCACCCTCTGTTTCAGGATCCTATCAAGCTGGTCAAGTCTTTCCCAGAACTATGCTATAATCTGAGGCTCTTCCTAGCCGATCTTCTCACCCTCCTCCTCTCCCTTCCTTCCTTTCTTCTCTCTTTTTACAGGTATCAAACCTGCATCACAGACTGAAGCTTTCTCCATGTCTTCCTGATCCTCATCCCTTCAGCCTTCACAGGAGGTTAACCCAATCTCTGGCTCATTCTGTACCTGCTTCTCAAAGACCCTGAACTGACCCAACCTACTTAGATCCTATTTCTTTTACAATGTTCGAGGGATAATAATTGCTGTTGCAGATCCCTTTTAAGCTCTAACTTGGAGGATCTCACGTCCTGGTTTGCCCAATGCAATCCCACTTTATACTTATTGTTGAGCATAATTATTAATAGCTCCCTGCATATTCTCAATGACTTACATGTTGGATAATAGCTCATATGGTTACCCCAGGTGTCGCTTATATTTAAAGCTTAGTCTGGTAAAATGTTTCCCAAAGTATATTTTGCAGAACACCACTCTTAGAAGAAGCCCTAGGGAAAAGAGCTCGCTAGACAAACAGACTTGGGAAATACTCCTGTAGGTTGACAATATGCATTTCATGTGTTAAAATCTTAGAGAGGTCCTACAGTAGAAAACCTTGTTTGACTTTGTTCTTCTCAATGTTCCCCAAGCTTATTTGGACCCAATACGACATTTTTATATTGAATTCATAATGCCATTGAGAGAAACACAGCCAAGATTGAATTCTCTCTGTCTGAAACTAACCTTAAAAACAGTTCAAAATGTTAGGAGGCTCAGCGTCGGCAGCTGGTTCACTTAGCGGTTCTGGCTTAATGTGGGCAACAACTGGCCCAGTCTGTCCTGGCTCCGGACTCACCTCTGAGTGCCATTCACATTAGCAACTGTGAGCCACAGAGGCATTTTGGCCCTCGGTCAAGTGAAGTCATTTGGATCTGGATATTGCTTATATTGCTTTTAATAGCCTCTAATTTTACTCATAAAATTTTTCAATCACAAAAATCCTCATTTTTACTACCAAATTGGGAATTTTGTTAGCAAATCACTTGATCCAGTCGCTAAGGTGATTTCAAAAGGCCCTTTCCATCTGGCCAGCTCTCCTGCCCCCGTCCCTGCCAAAACTATGCCGTAAACCGAGTTTCTCACTTTGGAGTGCATGGGCTGGCTGCCTCCATGTTTAGTGCACATCCAACTCACTCTATCTCTTGGCTCACCCACTTGCATCGAGTGCATGCATATCTGTGTTTTAATAGCAGCTGCAGGTTCTTTATGGGCTACATCATGCTGTAGACATCTACATATTCCCTACAGAGTTTGGCAAAATGTTTTGTGCCAAGTACTTAGTTGAAAGAAAGGAAGGAAGAAAAGAAAAAGAAAGGGAGGGAATAGGGAGGGAAAGGGAAAGGGAGAAAGAAAGAAAGAAAGAAAGAAAGAAAGAAAGAAAGAAAGAAAGAAAGAAAGAAAGAAAGAAAGAAAGAAAGAAAGACGGACAAGAAAGCAGAGAAGTGGGAAGGTAGGAGAGAAGATTTTACCAACAAAAATGAACACTAAAAATGGCTTTATGTTTGCACTAAGTGACTAATGACACTTGGCTAAATGAGTATGTTCTGTTAATGTCCCCAAATATTTTACATATTGTAATGAAAATAGATTTTTTTCCAGAATTCATCAAACAAGAAGTGCAAGGAAACAAGGAAAATAAATAAAATACAATGTCTTTTGCTTTCTGGTTAAAGAAATCCTAAAGAAAGCAATCAATTCATTTCAGTCTTACATTATTTTCTGTAATTCCAACCAATTAGACACTAATTATGAATTATGCTAAAAGCTATTAAGTACTCTTGATATGTAGGAAAAAGTAGTGTCTAAATAATAATTTTTAAAATCCTCATGTAAGGTTAGAGTTCTCTTGTTGCTCTATAAATGCCAAGTCTTGCTTTTAAAATATAATAGCAAATTCCCTGATATGAAGAAAACACACAGTCCATTATATTACTATTATATTATTACTACTACGATGTGTTATTATGTATTATTATTCAATTATTACAGAATTCTCATTATATTTCTATTATACTGTTACGTTATTATCATATCATTATTATTAAATCATCCAAAGGGATAAAGAGAATGTCCTATTCATGCTAAATATTCATCTCTTAAAATCAAATTTTTAAAACTAAACAAGTTCTTATTGTTGCCTTTAATTTTCCATCTTTAAAATTTCAGAGGAGTTATTTAAAATATAGTATCAGCTTTCATAAACTTCTGGTTAGATTTAATAGAAAGTGCCCTAAACAAGATAATTATGATAGAATACGCCAAATCAACTAAATCCACAAAAACTTTTTTTTTTTGTTTCATGTTTCCCCACCCCTTTCTCCTCTCTCATTTGGATACTCTACTACACATATATTGAGTTACCTGAAGTTTTCCTACAGCTCATTAATGATCTTTTCCTGTTTGAAGTTTCTCCCTCTGTGTTTCATTTTGAATAGTTTCTACTGTCGTGTCTTCAGTTCATGACTCTTTTCTCCTGCAGTGTCTAATCTGCCATTTATCCCAACCACTTTTTGTTTGTTTGCTGTTGTTGTTATTGTTTTTAGATCTCAGACATGGTATTTTTCATCCCTGGAAGCTTGATTTGGATCTTTTTTTTTTTTTTTTTTTAATCTCCAGTGTCTCTATTTAACTTTTATTTATTTATTTATTTATTTATTTTATTTTATTTTTTTAGAGAGAGAGAGAGAGAGAGAGAGTGCCTGCACAAGCAGGGAAGGAACAGAGGGAGGGAGAGAAAATCCCAAGCAGGCTCTGTGCTGTCAGCGCCAAGTCCCACACAGGACTGAATCTTACAAACTGCTACATTATGACCTGAGCCCAAACCAAGAGTGAGACACTTAATCAACTAAGTCCATGGGCCCCTAGAACATATTGACTATAGTAAAAATCACAGTTTTAATGTTTTTATATACCAATTTTAACATCTGTTTCAACTCTGTATCAGTTTTGATGAATTGGTTTTTCTGTTTATTTTGTATTTTCCTTCTTCTTTGTCTGGTATTTTTTTATTGGACTTTTAACTTTGTTGGTGGGGACTATTTTTGTATTCCTATAAATATTCTTAAGCTTGTTTCTGGGGCATGGCTAAGTTACTTGAAAATACTTTAATCCTTTTGAGTCTTGTTCTTAATATTTGTTATTCAGGACCAATGTGGTGCTGATGCTAGATCGATCTATTCCTCAATATTGAGACAAGGCTTTCTGGAGAATTCTACCTTGTACTTTGTGAGTTGTACTTACATGATTTCTTTCCCCGACTAAGGGCCAGGTACTTTCCTTCTAATTCTTTCCCCTGATTTAGGTAGTTTCCTCACCTGTATCTGCTGAGGGGTATACCGATGGAACTCAGTGATGTCTGTTCCTCCATTCTCTGTGCAGCCCTCCTTTCTCCATATCAGTCCTCCACACTCTTCCTGCATTGATCTTCCTGGACTTGCATTTCTATCGTTTCAACTCAAAGAGTCTAATAGGCTTGGCCTGCGTTTTCCCTCCCTCTGCTGCCAAGTCTCTCAAAGTCATAAGCGGGGACAATTGTAGGGCTCACCTTTTGTCTCTCACCTCTCAGGAACACAGCTCTTCATTGTCTGATCTCCAGTGCCTTTTAAACTGTGATGAGACAGCTATGCACAATCAACTAAACCCAACAAATTATTTTATTTTATTTATTTATTTTTTAAATGTTTTATTTATTTCTAGGAGAGAGAGAGAGACAGCGTGAGCAGGGGAGGGTCAGAGACAGAGGGAGGCACAGACTCTGAAACAGGCTCCAGGCTCCGAGCTGGCAGCCAGCACAGAGCCCGACGCGGGGCTCGAACCCACAAACCGCGAGATCATGACCTAAGTGAAAGTCGGACGCTCAACCGACTAAGCCACTCAGGCGCCCCCAACAAATTATTTTAAAGGCAGAAAGTCAGATATTTGACTGCTGGTTCAAAATTATGCCTGTCTGGCCACCTGTGATCCAGCTTTCTGAACTTCCTTTAAAATATGGATGGAACTTGAGGGTGTTATGCTGAGAGAAATAAGTCCGGCAGAGAAGGACAGATACCATATGTTTGCACATACAGGAGGATTAGGAGGAACTTAACGGAGGACCATGGGGGAGAAGAACGGGAAAAATAGGGAGAGGGAGGGAGGCAAACCATGAGAGACTCTTGAATGCTGAGAACAAACTGAGGACTGATGGGTGTGGGGGGGGGGAAGGGGAGTGATGGGCATGGAGGAGGGCACTTGTTGGGATGAGCACTGGGTGTTATATGGAAACCAACTCGACAATAAACTATTAAAAAAAATATGCTGCACAAAAACCTCATATTGGAGATAATTTCAAATTAATTTAAGTCCAGTGGAACTGGAGAATGAGGCTAGCCCTGTGAAGAGACTAAGGAAAGACTCTTTGGGGCGCCTGGGTGGCTCAGTCGGTTAAGCATCCGACTTCGGCTCAGGTCATGATCTTGCCGTTTGTAAGTTCAAGCCCTGCGTCAGGGTCTGTGCTGACAGCTCAGAGCCTGGAGCCTGCTTCAGATTCTGTGTCTCCCTCTCTCTCTGTCCCTCCCCTGCTCGCACTCTCTCTCTCTCTCTCTCAGAAATAAATAAAAAACATTTAAAAAATTCTTTAAAAAAAAAGATTCTTTGTCTCAGCTTTCAGATCATTTTCCAGGCCCATATATACAAGACCTAAAAAAACCACTGGGGAAAGTGGGCAGCTATTGCTCTTCTGCCTGAGCAATTTTAAGACACTTAGATCACTTTAGGTTTTTCCTCCCCTTCAATGCATTCTCTCAGCCAATGTCATCAGTTCCTGTCTTCCCAAATCCACTCAGAGGCTGCGATAACCATGAATTCAACTGGGCAGACAAGTAGGTAGAGGTCTGGAAGCACTGTTTCTCCTTCTAGAAAATTCTAGTCTGCCCAAACTAGTTTTGACCAAACTGGGTCAAAAGCAAAGCATCTATACATTAATATCCTGGACCTCTCCCTTTACTCCAAATTGTCTACTTGATATTACTATACTTGGAAGTCCTGCAGACATTCTGATTTCAGAAGAGTTCAAAATCTTCCCCCCACCCAGGTTGCTGTCCCTCCAGGGTTATGTCATCCTATAAGGGGTCACACTGTTCAACCAGGTAGTTACCCTAGAAAATCGGTGGTAGTTTTGGATATCTCCCTCTCCCTCCCCACATCCAACTCTATCAATCAGTCTGTCTATTCAGAATTTCTTGGAGATTTCCTCTGCTCCCGGTCACCACTACCACCCTAGGTCTAGCCATCATCACGTCCTCCCTTCTGGAATAGCCTCCCTTCTGAACCCTTTCCTCCCTATCCCTTCCCCAACGCTCGCTATTCCAACCTCTCAGGTCAGGGTCTTCTGAAACTACACATCCAACCACGGCACCACGGCACCTAAAACCCTTCAGAGGCTCCCTATTCCTCTTAGGAAAACATCCCAAATCCCCAACATGGACTGCATGGGCTGCACAGGCCCTTGCACTTGACTTTGGCCACCTTAGACTCCTTTTAGTCCAAACGTTCCGAGCTCTCTTCTGACTCAGAAGCTCTGCACATTTCATTTCCTCTGCCTGAAATAGTTTTATTTCTACCCGATGTGAAGCTAACTTTAAATCACCCTTTATTGCCTCAGCTTGAGGAAATTTCCACAACTTCGTAAACCCTCAATTTTAGGAAAGAGGCCTCATTATGTCACATCCTGCAATTTCTTCTATACCACAAGTGTTACTAGAAGTTACTTATGTGATGGTTTGTTTAATTCTTTCACAAATCTCTGCAACTCCATGCCTGTCGTAAATGTCTCCAAAACTTATAGTGACTGCACAGAGGAAGCCCTCAGTAAAGACTTGTTACCAAAAATAAATGAATACACTATTTTCAAGAAACCCACATAAAGAAAATAACACAGGTAAATAATAAAAGAAATGGCAAAGACAGTATTTTTTGTGGAAATAAAGGAAAGTCATTTCAGTACCTGAGCGTAATGCCTACCACAATGCCTCTCCCTTAGCATTAGACTTAGTTACTGTACTTAAATTTAGCTTGTGGAAGTGTAATGTTGTATTTTACCTGAGTTAGCGGGGCACCTGGGTGGCTCAGTGGGTCAAGCGACAAACTCTGGATTTCGGCGCAGGTCATGAACTCATGGTTGTGAGATGGAGCCCTGTGTTGGGCTCAGCACTGACAGCATGGAGCCTGCTTGGGATTCTTGCTCCATCTCTTTGACCCTCCCTCCTTCTCAAAATAAATAAATAAGCATAAACAAAGAACCCTACTGAAATGTTTTTTAAGAACCTGAATTAGCACCTTAACGTAATAATATATGATCTCTAATACATAGATATAACATAAAACTATTTAATTAATTTATTTAATACCACATATGCCATCTGGATTGAATAAGGGAGAAGCAATGTGATGATTAATTCTACATGTCAATGTGACTGGACCGTGGAGTGCCCAGATGTTTGGTTAAACATTAATCTGGTTGCTTCTAGGATGCCGCTTCAGATGAGATAGAGCAAACTGGGAGACTGACTAAAGCAGACTGCTCTCTCTAATGTGAGTGGGCCTCATCTGATCAATTAAAGGCCTGAATAGAAACCCCCTCCCCACCTCCCCCAAAAAAAACACCCCAACTTCCCCTCAAGGAAGGGAGACTTCCTCCACCGAATGGCCTCCAAACGAAGACATTAGCTTTCTTCCTGCCTTTGGACTCAGACTGATACAGCACCTCTTCCTCGCTCTCATGTCTGCCAGCCTCCAAACCAGAAATCCGCCATGCTGCTCCGGGTTCTCACGCCTTTGGCCTCCACTGGAGCTCCCCCATGGGCTCTCCAGGCCTCCAGCTTGTTGACTATGCCTGCGGACCTTGGGATCTGCCAGCCTTCATAATCCCGTAACCCAGTCCCTTATAATAAATCTCTTTTTATATGCACATCCTATTTGCTCTCTTTCTCTTTCTCTGGAGAATTCTTTTTTTTTTTTTAATGTTTTATTTATTTCTAAGAGAGAGAGAGACAGCGTGAGCAGGGGAGGGTCAGAGAGAGAGGGAGTCACAGACTGAAACAGGCTCCAGGCTCTGAGCTGGCAGTCAGCACAGAGCCCGACGCGGGGCTCGAACCCATGAACCGCGAGATCATGACCTAAGCGAAAGTCGGACGCTTAACCGACTAAGCCACCCAGGTGTCCCATCTCTGGAGAATTCTAATACATGGAGGTACCTGTGAAACTAGAAAGGCTGGAGAAATAGTAAATACGGGAAATATTAGTGGACCTAGAAAAAGCCACATCCTTAGGCTTTCCTACGGAGCAGACAGAGGAGACGCTAACACAGGGAAGATTTGGAGAAGAAGCAGACTGCTTTATGCAATTTAGGGGCACCAAACAATGGGGGAAAAGATTTTAAACGTAACATAAGTCGTACTTAGAGTCCTCGGGAAGAGTGGGTTCCTTACGTAAAATACCAGGCCCATCGTAGCTTAATGAATTTCAGTTATATCACTTTTGAATATAACCTCAGCGACTCAATGATTTTAACTGGAAAAAGTGCAAAACCTGGATATCTGTAACTAAATGCCTCCTTATACTGTCTTCCCCCGAGGTCACATATTCAAACTTTACTGTAAGAAACAGCTGAGACCGCTTTTAAAGGCGGACTCCTGGATTCATCCGCTGGTGATCCGAATTCAACAAGCCTGGGATGGGGCCAAGAGTTACTACTCCAACAAGCTCACAGGAGTTTCAGGTGCGGACGGCCTGCTGAGCACAGTCTGGGAATCACTGAGGTAGAACCAATTCACAGGCCTGTGATAACGATACTTTAAACCTGCCACACGTTGGATATTGGGTTAGTCGTCTGTAAATAAAATAGCCTTCCCGAAAATACATAAAACTGAGTGATGGGGTTCTTAGCACTCTTACTTTTACTTTGAATACTTTGCTGTACTTCCCAACCTCTACGTTGAGATACAGGAATTAAATGTTTTTTAATGTTTATTTATTTTTGGGAGAGAGACAGACACACGCACACAGCGTGAGCAGGGTATGGGCAGAGAGAGAGAGAGAGGGAGACATAGAATCCGAAGCAGGCTCCAATCTCTGAGCTATCAGCACAGAGCTGGAGGCGGGGCTCGAACTCATGAACCATGAGATCATGACCTGAGCTGAAGTCAGATGCTCAGCCAACTGAGCCACCCAGGTGCCCTGAGATGCAGGATTTAAATCAGAAAGCAACGTTTGACAAATCATCAGTATGTGCTTCATTGTCTTCAGTACCTGTTTTCAGTTCTGGGTCCGGTCATGCTAAAAATTAAACATTACAAATATTGGAAGGAAAAAGCTCTAAAATATCAGAAGTGGTTCTAGCCCTTGGTGGGGGAGAATGACATTTCTGTTCATCCTCACTTTTTCGGCACTCCACTCATTTTTTTGGGTGCAGAACATCAAGTCTGTTTTTAAAAGAAAAAAAGAATATTTTCTATTCAAATATTCTCTTCTCTTCTCAACCCATTTCATAACGTACTTGACAGTTTGAACCCCCATCACGATTCCTGCTCAGACACTGGAAAGAAAGCAAGGGAAACCGTGAAGGCTGGGAAATCGTTTATTCGTCTGTGTCTCCAACCTCCCATTTAGATTACGTTCTCCCTCTTGCCCTGGTGATAATTCCTTCACCTCACCCCAGAGGTTCAAGCCCTGTTTCCTGCCACTTTTAAATCCCCCACTCCTACCCAAGCGGAGTGACAGTGAGTATTCTCTCCTTGTTAGCCTGGGCTTATTCACACTTATGTGTTAATTCTCTCAGGAGCCCCTTGTGCCCAGAGAAGACCCAAGTGACCTGACCCCCGTACTTCCTCACTTATTTGCTACCTTTGGTCAAAAGAATGAGGGGCCCCGAATGTCACTCCTCTGAACCCCAGAACTCAGAGACTGTCCGCCACTGTCGGCCTTAAGGCCACAGCGTTAATCCCATTTTGCCCTTTGTCCCTTGTCCTCCAGACTCCCGGGTGACACTTCCTGCTGTATTCTAATAATCCTACAGTTCTGCATACCCTTGGCTGTCCTTCACTTTCTCTCCTAAAATTCCAGCCACGGTGCTCTTTGGAACTTACGGTCCATTCATTAGCAAAATCCAGTATAATCAACCTGTCTCTAAACACGGTCGGTTCTGGGGTGCCTGGGTGGCTCGGTCAGTTGAGCGTCAGCTTTGGCTCAGGTCCTGATCTCTCACTGTTCGTGAGTTCAAGCCCCACATGGGGCTCACTGCTGTCAGCACAGAGCCTGCTGCGTCCCCTATGTCCCCGTCTCTCTGCTCTTCCCCTGCTTACACTCCCAAAAATAAATTTAAAAAAACATTTAAACATAGTTCTGCTATAATGCAACAGAGATGTTACTAAAAATCACTGTGCTGTTCAAAATCACCCTATAAAAACTACAGAGGTCACGGAGAAGATAACAATGGGGCATGACATTCACAAACTTCATTGGTGACATTAGAAAAAAAAAGATTGTAACCTAATGAAAACAGTACTGTGGTTTTACACACATTGAATGGTTAAGAAAGATGTAGATATCACAATAAATATGGTAACTTACCTTGGAAAAGAGCTAAGCGTGCCTATGGAAGAGGATGCCGGAAGGATTGCAGCTTGTGAGTTACCGTGAAGGGCGGAAGGAGGGTCCGCTGGAATCGGAGGGAAATCTGTGACACCAGTGGGTGGGTGTGGCCTGTAACGCACACAGTAAACTGAGGCAGCTGGTAGATATCCAAGGTTGTGCCTTTTGCGTTCGCCTAATGAGCCCTGGTCCGCCCAGTGCGGTTGTCTTTGTCTCATTTAGTTTAGGCATACCTTGATTCATTACACTTTGCTTAACTGCACTTCACAGATACTGTGGTTTTTTAAATAAATTGAAGGTTTGTGGCTACCTTGCGTCCGGCAAGCCTATCGGCACTGTTTTTCCAACAGCATTTGCTCACTTTGTGTCTCTATGTCACCTGTTAGTAATTCTTGCAATATTTCAAACATTTTCATCTTTATTCTATTTCTCTTTTTTTAATATTTTTATTTATTCCTAGGAGAGAGAGAGAGAGAGAGCAAGCGTGAGCAGGGGAGGGTCAGAGAGAGAGGGAGACATAGGCTCCAGGCTCTGAGCTGGCAGTCAGCACAGAGCCCGACGCGGGGCTCGAACCCACGAACCGCGAGATCATGACCTAAGCGAAAGTCGGACGCTTAACTGACTAAGCCACCCAGGCGCCCCAAAACATTGTTAATAAAAGTTGAAGCAAATATAAAAAGCAAGGAAAAATATAATGGACTGATACTTTTAAATTAGATTTGTATTTTCATCCTGAGAAATGGAGGTTAACTTATATGTACATACTATTTAATCTTAGTAGTGAGTAATAAATAACATTATAGTCTTAAAGACTCAATGTCCTCACCAAAACTGATCTTTTCGGTATTTTCATGCAGCAAACAGTATAGCTAGGTTTGTCAACCTATCTGTGCTTCTAGGTGATAGAAGCACACTTTATATTAGTTTTATTTCACATAAAGCAACAGATACAGACATAGAAAAAGGCTTGAAGTCAAACATAAGTTTGAGAGAAAATTTAAAGATCCTTTTAAATTCCAGAAATTGCATCCGTGTCTATATATTTGCTTCTTTGAGATAGATTCTAGCAGCATCCAAAAGGGTTTGTGGTCCCGAAATTTGAAACAAATCTCCAAGTGTTCACCGAGAATAACAGATCAAAGCAATTCAGTTTCTATGTCTTTGTCTTTACAGCCACCTCACCACCGTTTATTTTCAATCCACAGTATAAAATATGCACATTAAGAAAATATGTAGTTTTGCAGGGTTTGGATGCATAGACGGATAGAATTCTTGAGCAAACGGCTAAGAAAGAATTCCTGAGACGTCTTGGTGCAAAAGGTTTATTAAAGCAGGGGGGCAGGACCCGTGGGCAGAAAGAGATGCACTGGGGTTGTGAAGAGTGACTGATTGTATACTTTGAAGTTAGTGAGGGTTAGGGAGAGCAGAAGTCTCTAAGGAATTTAAAAGCTAGGCTTTCAGGACCTTGAGGGGCTAGCTGCTGTTAAGATAAGGTTACTCTTAGTCTTTAATAAAACAAAAACATTAAGGAAGCATGGCAGCCATGAGTTGCTTGAGCAAGGTCACACTCTGCACGTTTCAGGTGTTTGTCAGTGGGCTGCAAGCTGTAAGGAGATTTAACATAAGGTACATTTCTCTTGCCTTTGTTTCCCTCATCATTGACTACAGCTGAGGTGAGCTCCGGATCTGAACTATGACATACTTCCTTTCAATAGAAACATGTTAGCTGAGTCCACAGTCCCTGGGGCGATTATATAACTAGGGGTTCTCTGAATTAATTAGGCAGAATCCAATGCGTATTACAAAATAAGAAGCTAAACTTTTCTTATTTGAAGCTTGCGCATACAGCATTAAGACTCGACAGTGAACCACAGCAGTGATTTAGGGCTTAGGCCAATAAAAGATTTTGTCCCATCTACTGGGGCATGTGGAAAGCAGTCAAAACCTCTTAGCACAAAGTTGCACCACCCAGGACATTCGGGGCAGGGAATGGAGCCGTCCTGGGAAGAGAACAGAATCCCAACAGAAAGTGTCAGAAGATTCAGCCCTCCAGTGACAATGCAGGGCAAATCATAGAGAGACTCAGGACCTTCAGCTTTGCCAGTGGGTTCGCCTAATGACATGCAAAGAAAATGGAGTGTAGAAGAGAAGAAATAGTGATTCTGATTCTGAGTCCAGATCCTGGACAACTCAGAGAATAAAAAGAAGGAAACAGTGTTTAAAATGGCTCTGTGTGCGAACAAGCCATTCATGCAAACGAATTTCCATTTTCCCTAGTCATCCTACAGCATATTAACAATCGTCTGTATCACCACATATGTGTCCGTTTACTAAATCTAATCGGGTCATGTGTCCTTCGTCATCACAGTTATAGCTCATGTAGCCTAACCTAGCCTATCTGCCCATGGGTTTAAAGACTTCAATGGAACATCTGCCCCATGAATTTTGTTCCCCATAAAAGCTGAATTCTAGGAAGCTTTGGGCTTTCCACAGTTGGGCTTCATCACTGTTCTCTGCTTTTGTCGATGCCTCTCTCAGTGGCCATCCAGCTCAACTGCTGCTGTGTGTCCATCTGTTGGAGCTCAGGCTAACCTTGAAACACAAAACGGGCATATCCACCATTCCAACAAGAAATTGTTTGGTATTATTTCACGGCAAGTTATTCAAGAAGGCAAAAGCAGGGAGCTTCTGAGCGCTTGCATTACTAGCCACCAACTAAGGCGATGACCAATCATCACCCACGGGGCCACACGCATGACAACCATAGGTTCCAGATTTCCCAAAAGTCCAGATTTCAAATATTCTGTGCTTCAATTTGCGGTTCAGAAAGTGCAGCTTCTGAACTCGGGGCCCGTGACTATCCAGCCGTACATCACTTGAGTAACGGTGCCGGACCCAGCGCTGAAGGGACTCTGTGGGGCAACGGTGCCAAGTGCTCTGTAGTGTTGTTCAGTGCTAAACCTCCTTGGGGAAGCAAACGGGATGACAGTGACAATGGACACACCGCCAGGCTGCGTCACGTTAGCTGGTCACACTCCACAGCCATGGACCCCAAACCTCCACATGCAGACCGGGTACGGCAACTCAAGTGCTGTGTCCAGGTGTTTGCTATTTCCAAACAAGGGCGTGATTTGGGAAACTGGTCCATTGTCACTAGACTCTCAGACGCTGGGTCTCCTCACAGAGCTACTCCTGTGTGGCACCAATAGCATATCATTTTTACTATTATTTTAAAGTAAGCTCTATGCCCAATGTGGGGTTTGAACTAATGACTTGGAGTTCAAGAGTTGCATGCTCTAGGCCCCTGGGTGGCCCAGCTGTTTAAGTGTCTGACTTTGGCTCCAGCTCATGAGGTTTTTTTTTAAATTTTCAAGTTTATTTTCTGTTTTTTTGGTTTTTATTTACCTTGAGATGGAGAGAGAGAGAGAGACTGAGAGAGAGAGAGAGAGAGAGAGAGAGAGAATCGAAAGCAGGCTCCATGCTCAGCACGGAGCCCCACGTGGGGTTTGATCTCACAACTGCCAGATCACAACCTGAGCCGATATCGAGAGTTGGACACTCAACCAAATGAGCCACCTAGGCGCCCCCAACAAGCAATGATTTTATTTTTTTATTTCTATTTTTTATTTAAATTCAAGTTAGTTAACATATAGCATAATGATTTCAGGAATAGAATTTAGTGATTCATCACTCACATCGCAACAAGTGTCCTCCTTAAAGCCCATCACTCACCTAGCCCATCCCCCCCACCCACAGCTTGTTCTCTGTATTTAAGGAGTCTCTTGGGGCCCCTAGATGGCTCAGTGGGTTAAGCCTCTGACTTTGGCTCAGGTCACGATCTCATGGTCTGTGAGTTCAGTCCCTGCCTTGGGCTCTGTGCTGACAGCTCAGAGCCTGGAGCGTGCTCCGGATTCTGTGTCTCCCTCTCTCTCTGTTTCTGCCCCTCCCCTGCTCGCACTCTGTCTCTCAAAAATAAATAAATGTTGAAGTTTTTTTTTTTAAAAAAACGAGTCTCTTATAGTTTGTCTCTCTCTGTTTTTATCTTATTTTTGCTTTCCCTTCCCTATGTTCATCTGTTTTGTATCTTAAATTCCACATATGAGTGAAGTCATATATTTGTCAAACTCTGATTGGTTTTACTGAGGATAATACACTCTAGATACATCTATGTTGTTGCAAATGGCAAGATTTCATTCTTTTTGATCTCCAAGTAATGCTCCATTGTAAATATATACCACATCTTGCAACAAGCAATGATTTTAAATGGTACTTGTATTAATTCCCTATTGCCGCTGTAAAAAATTACCATACACTGAATATCTTAAAACAATATATATGTATGATCTTCAATTCTGAACTTCAGACGTTCAAAATGGATTGGTAGGAGGGAATCCGTTTCCCTGCCTTTTCTAGCTTGTAGAGGCTGACCATCCACACTCCTCAGTGCTTGATTCCTTGACACACTCTGACCTCTGCCTCCATGGTCACATCTCAGATTCTCCCACCTCCTTTCCTTTAGAAGGAACAGTGGTTACAGCAGATGCACTCAACAATCCAGAATATTCCAGGATAATCCCTCCATAGCAAGATGCCTAAGATAACCACATCCGCAAAGTCCCTTTTGCCACATAATGGAAAGCAGTCGCAGTTTGCAGGATTGGGAGGTGGACATCTTGGAGGAGAGAGGGGTGACTGGTCCGCTTGTCACAATGATCAGAAAACATCAAAGCAAGGAAAAGCATTCTATTTTTTAAAGTTTATTTTGAGAGAAAGGGAGAGAGTGCATGTGCAAGTGGGTGAGGGGTAGAGAGAGAGAGAGAGATAGGGAATGCGAATCCCAAGCAGGCTCCATGCAGTCAGTGCAGAGCCCCAAGCAGGGCTCCATCCCACAAACCATGAGATCAAGACCTGAGCTGATATCAAGAGTCAGGATGCTTAACCAACTGAGCCACCCCAGCACCCAAAACCAACTGGCATTGCCAATTGCCAATATGCAATTGGCATTATGTGGCATATAAAAATGTACACACAGAGTAGGAAATCAGGTTTAAATGTAAAAAAAGTTCTCTAAAAATAGCAGGATTATGTATGCTTTTCATCCTCCATCACTCTACCTCTAGTCAATCATTTCTTCAATGGTATATTCTTTTTTTGAGAGAGAGTGCGCAAGAGAACATGTGAGTGGGGGAGGAGGGGAGATTGAGAGAGAGAGAGAGAGAGAGTGAGAACCTTAAGCAGGCTCTGTGCCCAGTGTTGAGCACGCTGTGGGGCTCCATCTCATGAGATCATGACCTGAGCTGAAATCAAAAGTCAGACTCTTAACTGACTGAGTCACCCAGGTGCCCCTTTAATGGTATATCCTGAGGAGGAAAAAAGACTTGACACTTATCAGAACACACAAAGAGAGTAATTAAAATTTAAAAAAACAGTAAAGGTTTCCTTTATCTCAACAAATAATTAACTTAGGAGTCCCATTTTCATTCCTGATTTGTAATAAAATGGAAATAAATAAACGAAGGAAAGCAAAACCCAGATTAGCTGAGTCAGACAGAAGAGTAATTATCACTTCAATTTCATGATTTGGTCAAATAAACAAAGATAGTATAGCTATTCAGAATATTGAAAGAAAGGGTTTTATGAGAGGCTAGAAGCCTAACCCTGTATTGATTCTTTAGAAATTCTGTTTATCATCTAAACTTCATTATCAACGTTTATAACAGCTTTCTTGAGGTATATTTCACATACCATAAAAATCATGCTTTTGAAATATATAAGTTGTGTTTTGGGGTACATAAGAATAAAATAACCACTACCTAATTTTACAACATTTTAGCCACCCTCAAAAGAAACCCGATACCCACTGGCAGCCACTCTCCATTCCGCCCTTTCCCTAGCACCTGGCAGCCACTGGTCCACTTTCTGTCTCTATGAATTGATCTATTCTATACGTTTCTCATAAATGGAATATGGGGTCTTCTGGGATTGGCTTCTCTTACTCCGCACATTATTTTCAAGGGTCATCCATGTTGTAACATGGATCAGTATTTCATTAATTTTTATGTCTCAATAACAGTCCGTTGTATGGATACACACCTCATTTTATTATCCATTCATCAGTCGATGAACATTTGGAGGGTTTCCATTTGGGGCTATTATGCATAATGTTACTATGAACATTTGTGGACAAATTTTTGTGTAGACATAGCTTTCATTGTCTTCTGTATATACCTAGGAGTGAAATTGCTGGGTCATATAATAACTTTATCTTTTTTTCCTTCCTTTCCATCTTTCCTTTTTTTCTTTTCTTTTGAAGAACTGCCAAGCTGCTTCTCAAAGTGGCTGCACCGTTTTCCCACCCAATCAGCAATGGAGGAGTTCAATTTCTAGAAATCTTCATCAATACTTGTAATGACCTGTTTTTAAAATTCTTGCAACCTTGGTAGGCTGAACTGGTATCTCATTGTGGTTCTGATTTGCATTTCCCTTATCATAATGATACTGAAACATCTCTTTGTGAACTTATTGGCCATGGGTATATCCTCTTGGGAGAAATGTCTATTCAAATCCTTTGCCCGTTAGTGTCATTGGGTTATTTGTCTTTTTCTTGTTGAGTTGAAAGCATTCTATACATTCCAGACACGAGTCCCTTGTCGGATAGATGATTTGCAAACATTTTTCCATTCTGTGGGCATGTTAATCTTCCAAAACCGAACACACTCTGGGCACACTTATTGAAGCCTATAACAACGGCAGACAACTGATTCTGGCTATTACTCTCCTCACGGTTATATTTTTTCCTCCATTCCTTTCTTTCCTGTCTAAAGGGAAGTGTTACTGTTCAGAAACTATTAATGTGATTGTCAAAGTCAAATATTATTGACATCGAATACATTGTGGAGCTCCTCTCTATAAAGCACTTGCTCTTTTTATCTTGCACTCGTGTTCTTTTTTTTGTATCTGCAACCAACTGAGTGAGAGAGAGAGAGAGAGGGAGAGGGAGAGGGAGAGAGAGGGAGAGAGAGGGAGAGGTCTTTCTAATAAATGCTCTTGTCTGTTACTCATAAAAATCAAAGATTATGGCCCATCTTGTAGCTGTAGGCGGTCCCCATGGGGGGCTTCTGTCACAACGCAGAACAACTGAGGATGAATGTCCTGCTCTGTGAGGGCTGTTTTCCCTCTTCTGCTCTCAGGACCTGCTGCTGCACTTTGTAAACATGAAAACCTTTTCAGGAGCCTTAATCCTTCACTGTGCAAGTGATCGTCTCTATCTTGGCTGACTCAAAATTTTCATAACCCAGAAGTTTGTACTAAAAGGAACATCAACCAAAATAATTGTCCTGGAATAGGATTAGAATGATCCCAGGTACTACTTTTTCTTCCTTCCTTCCTTCCTTCCTTCCTTCCTTCCTTCCTTCCTTCCTTCCTTCCTTCCTTCCTCTTTCTCTTCCCTTCCTTCCTTCCTTCCTTCCTTCCTTCCTTCCTTCCTTCTTTTCCTTTCCTTTCTTTTCCTTTCCTTTCCTTTCCTTTCCTTTCCTTTCCTTTCCTTTCCTTTCCTTTCCTTTCCTTTCCTTTCCTTTCCTTTTT
Organism: Hyaena hyaena; assembly: GCF_003009895.1. Taxonomy (NCBI): domain Eukaryota; kingdom Metazoa; phylum Chordata; class Mammalia; order Carnivora; family Hyaenidae; genus Hyaena; species Hyaena hyaena. The sequence continues at coordinate 1,040,971 of NW_024080905.1, read as the reverse complement.
TCTTTTCTTTTCAGCTTTGCCCATTATTTTTCTATCTTCAGGCAGCTATTGACATGCTATCAAACCATGGCACTTCTTTCTTTCCCAAGCTTCTCCTTTGACAAGATAACTGTAATCTGGCTTGAGATCTTTATTGTGCTGTCAGTGGTTTTTCAGTGCCCGGGCCTTTGTTCAAACCTAAGCTGTTAGCATTTAAGGTCCTCTCCCAATACTCCTAAAAGGCATTCTCATAAAACGGTTTCCATAGCAAGATATATCCTCACTGCCAGGCAGGGGTTATGTTCATATTTTGGTGACCGTGCGGCGTGAGGTGAAATACTTCACAAGGCCAAGTAAGAGCCTTCTCTGTTCTAAAATCATTAGGAAATGCTTAAGTTAAATTTCTCACTTGTTATTAGGAATTGTAAGGACATGTATTTACTTTTAGGGGAAAAAATATCCTGAAAGCCTATATAGCTGATTCCACTGTCATTTCTTTATACTTGACTCTCATTCATATAAAATGATCAGGAAGGGCCACTGTGGCTTGTGAACTTGGTAAGCTAAATTATTAATGGTTCAACAAAATGGATTGTAATTGGACATCTGCATAGTGAACATTATATATCTAGGAAGCATTTATTAGAACTATTAATAACATGAAATTATGCTTGTTAGTAAGTGAGAAAGCAGGATGTACAATTGTAGATTCATTTTGGTAGCCATTATATAAATAAAAATGCTTTTAAAATGTTGAAAGGATATATCCAACACTAATATAACAGTGTATGTTAACTATGCTGGAATTAAAATGTAAAACAAACAAACAAACAAAAAGCATTGAAAGGAAATACACTAAAGTATTAATGTACATAACAGTTCCCATGATTGTTTTCTTTCTTTGTCAGGAATTCCTAAGTGTTCTGCAAACACATTTTTCATTGATTCTCAGATGCCTCCTTTCCCACGTAACAGCTGTGAGATAGGGACGCACCTTACAATCTCTTCTTCTCCTCCTTCTTCTCCTTCTCCTCCTCCTCCTCCTCCTCCTCCTCCTTCTTCTTCTTCTTCTTCTTCTTCT